>NW_016107921.1:965580-991147 GCF_001604975.1 Cebus imitator | reverse complement strand
TTTTATGGCTGTATAGTATTCCATGGTGTATAAGTGCCACATTTTCTTTATCCAGTCTATCATTGATGGGTTGGGTCCAAGTCTTTGCAGTTGTGAACAGTGCTGCAATAAACATACTTGTGCAAGTGTCTTTATAATAAAATGATTTATAATCCTTTGGCTATATACCCAGTAATGGGATTGCTGGGTCAAATGGTATTTCTGGTTCTAGATCCTTGAGGAATTGCCACACTGTCTTCCACAATGGTTCAACTAATTTACACTCCCACCAACAGTGTAAAAGCGTTCCTATTTCTCCACACCCTCTCCAGCATCTGTTGTGAGAGTTGTGTTTTTTCAAACTTAATCTTACTGAGGGGTTTTAAGTACTGCTAATTATAGATTGTACTAAGCGAAGTATAAAGTAATAGAAGTTTACCAAGTTAAGGCTAGAGTTCAATTCAATTAGTGCCAATGTAGTTAAAATGGTATCATTAACAGAACATCTTCATCCAGAATCTTTTTTTTTTTTTTAAGACGGGGTTTCGCTTTTGTTGTCTAGGCTGCAGTGCAGTGACATAATTGAGGCTCACTGTAGCCTCAACTTCCTGGGCTCAGGTGATCCTCCCGCCTCAGCTTCCAGAGTAGTTGGAACTACAGGTATGTGCCACCACACCTGGCTAATTTTTGTATTTTTTGTAGAGACGGGGTTTCGCCATGTTGCCCAGGCTGTTCTCAAACGGCTGGCCTCAAGCGATGCACCCACCTTGGCCTCCCAAAGTGCTGAAATTATGGGAATGAGCTGCCACACCCAGCCCATCTAGAATTTTTGGATTACCAACTTTGGTCTTCCAGGTTTTCATGCCCTTAGAAAGTTCTGCATACTTTTAGAGGTAAGACCCCTCCTCATCTTCTTCATAATCTTTATGAATATTGTGAACACAGATATATATCCAATTAACTAGTTCCCTAAGTTATAAATATACTTTAACTTGTTATAGAAAGCTTACTAAAACTGTGGATAAATAGCATATATTTATCTTAGTTAATGAATAACTGATGCTGAACATAATGTGAATTTGAAGTAGTTTTGTTTTTTTCTAGCCCTCACTTTTGAGAAGCCTGAGCCTCTGAAAGGTGAGATGACTGCTGTAAAGTGAAGCAGTGAATTACTAGTGGCACTGGGTTCGCCTTTTGGGTCCTCTAAATGCTAGGTCTCTTCCCACTACTACATACTACCCTAAAAAAATCTGTAATTCACAATTTTATTTTATTTATTATTATTATTTTTAGTGTCTACATAGTCCTACACAATTTTATTTTTTAATCTTATTTTTTACATTTTTATTGAACAAATACAGGAGACAGTTTTAACTTATTCATTGCTCTTGAGTACATTGGTGATTATTTTTCTCCTCTGAAATTCTGTTTTTCTTAAAGGCAATAGTTTTTTGACCTCTTCTAAATGACTTTTAGTAACATCATAACTTCAGTGGCTACAGTGGGCCCTCATTTTGCAACATACGCCTGCTTTTCATATCTAGGCTTGCCTTTTGTTCATTATTTGTAATTTAATGAAAAGAAAGTACCACCCTTTCCATAGTTTCGTGATAGAATAGCTGTCAACAAAGTAATGGATACATTGTTGTAAAGATTTCATTGTGAAAACATGAAATGGCTGTTAACTGTAGCAGGCAAAATAAAAATAGTAAATACAAACCTTTCCTGGAACAGGGCAGAGTATGAGTAAGTAAAGTATCAAATATCATTGGATATCTGGCCAAATATTTTTAAATGTCTTCAGAAATGTCATTGAAAAGACTGGAGTACTTGGACTTCTTTCTTATTCTTATTTGGATTCCTAACACTGTGCTTGGCACATGGTAAGTAATTAATAAATGTATGGTGGATGAATAATGATTATCGTTTAATTAGTCACTAAGAGAGTTGGGAAAGGGCTATCAATTTCAAATTAGTTCCCTTAAAATATTTTTACATAAGATTTAGGAGAAAAGTAAAAGAGCACCATATGATTATGCTTTACTAAGAGCTACTTCCATTCCTACATTGACCATGTGGACTCATACTTGGCCTATATAATTACATTAGAAGAAATAAAGCACCAAAAATAGGAAAAGGAAGTAGTAATAGGAGAGGGTTTTAAGCTGTATTTACTATGAAAAAAATCATATTTTCTTTTTTAAAAAATATCTTAATACTGTAATCAGTTGGGAATTGAATCTGCTTTGTGTCAGAGAAAGGTCTTTGTACATTACATTTTGTATACCAATACATTACATTACACAGACAGGAGTGCCTGGCTTTGGGAAACACATCTACCTAAACTCTTAAAATAATACTGATGATACCATACAGTAGGTAATACCAAGAAAACTCAGGGCTGTAATTAACTTTGATGAAATGTCTTGGGAAATATTTAAATAGTTTTTGTTTAATAATAATAAGGATCGTACAGCCTCTGTTAAGTCATCCCAAACTCTTCGAGGCAAATTTAGTCTCCTCCCACCCCGGTTTTTTATGTTTCTAAAGGATATTACATATAATCTATTAGAAAACTGGCTGGGTACAGCAGCTCATGCTTGTAATCCCAGCACTTTGGGAGGCTGAGGCGGGTAGATCACCTGAGTTCTGGAATTTGAAATCAGCCTAGCCAATATGGTGAAACCCTGTCTTTACTAAAAATACAAAAATTAGCCAGGCCTGGTGGTGGACACCTGTAATCCCAGCTACTCAAGAGGCTGAGGCAGGAGAATCTCTTGAACTTGGGAGGCAGAGGTTGCAGTGAGTTGAGATCATGCCACTGCACTGCAGCCTAGGTGACAGAGTGAGACTCCATCTCAAAATATATATTTATATGTGTGTATATATATATGTGTGTGAATACACACACACACGCACACACACATGCACACACACATATATATAAAAGAAAATTTATTACATTGTTTTCTTAAAATGTTTTAAGCATCTCTCTCCTTCAGGGAAAAGAATTTTAAATCCTTAGTGGATACCAGGTACTTAAAGATACTTGAATGAATAATGAGCTACTATTCCCTAAAAATATAGACATCATGTAATATCAGGCCTACAGTTGACAGAAAAAAGTAATCTCAGCTATTCCGAATAATTTACCAATGGAGAAATCTGTTAGTTTTCCCTTCTTTTTCTTTGCTTTATAAAATTTAACATTAATTGTTAGGTTTCTGGGAAAATTAAAAAGAATATCTATGGGAACATTGGGCTCTGGGTGTAATTGCAGGATAATTTGAAAAGTTATAAGTTTATAGGTATAAGTTTATTTCGGCTCTGTATCTTCTCTTGAGATGACTTTAGCAGTATATGTTTTCCTGGAACACCATTCATTCTAGGTTTTCTAATTTATTGTTTTAAAATACATGGCATTTTACTACTTAAATATTCTCTGTGTCTGTAGGTACATCACCTCTGTGTACACTAAGTTAATATATGTATTTTTAAAATTTCCTTAGTTTGCTGTTGACTAGATTATTTTCCAAGGAATCTACTCTTAGATTTATTAAATCTAATATGTGTGTGTGTGTGTGTGTGTGTGTGTGTGTGTGTGTGTGTGTCTGTGTATACATATATACTAATTAATTCTCTTATTTAAAAAGTTACTTTTCCTTTCTTTAAGTTTGCTTTGTTTTCCTAAATTAGTGTTTAGGAAAACAAGTATTTAAGGAATACTTAAATTGTTTTTATTTTGTTTTGTCAATAAAAGAGTTTTAAGACTCTAGTTATAATATAGCTATAGCCAATGCATTTTGAGAGGTACTTACATATTACGATTATTTTCAGAAATTCCTTATTTCAAAGTTTTGCTTTCTTCTTTGAACAAAGAGTTATTTAGGAAAAGAAAGAAGTAAAAATCTCTTCAACCTATTTTCTACTTGACTAGCTTTATTATTTGTAGTATTCTGTTTTTTACTTCTTGAAATACTTCTTTATATTTTGTTATGAAATTTTCCTTAACTTCTTAATTTCAGTCTCTTTTCCAAGTTAATCATTTATATATTGTTTCAATGAATACTAAGAAAACTGTCAGGCTAAGGTACAGGAGGTATAAGATTTATTTCTAGAACAGTAAGCAAATTATTTCTGAAAGTGTGTTCTTCTACTATTAACATGTTTATTTTTGTCTTTTAGTTGAAGTTTATTTCCCCCTGCGTAGGTACTATTCTGATTTGTTATTCTATTTACATGTTCTTAAAGGAGGGCTGATTCATCTATACCCCAAAAAAATATAATAGAATTTTCTTAGAGTGTTCAAAACATTATCTTAATGGGACATTTAAAACGTATCACTGACAAACTTCTTTCTATTTGTTGAAAATATTGCTTAAGAGATCAGGTCATGCCCATCCTTCATCTCACATTCTTTGTATTTCTCTTTTACTTCTCTTGGCCTCTAGTTCAGATTCCTAGTTTGGTTATGCATGATTTTCTTTTTTAGTACTTCAGCCCATCTGGTTGGGGAACAGCTCTCTCCCATTTGGACCTCTCCCTCTCCCCATGAGTGAAGACAGGGGCCTGCTGCCCAGAAGCATTCTGTTTGCTGAGTTTGTATATACTTCCTTTCCCCAACTTTGCTGCCTTTGGCTGCTTTGTGATTAAATAAGACATACCTGTTTTTCCCAAAACCTCCTTCACCTTTAACCCTTGATGCTGGGGACCTTTTGGTTGGGAAGACAGCTTCCTTATGTCAGGGTGAGCCTGCTACACAAGTATATGGCTTAGACAGTGACCTACTGTTGAGTTTCTAATTGGTGTTTCCACATCCGCCTCAAATGGTGCAGATGTGGAGGGCTTCAATTGCAACCTCCCTCTCTCCTGTTAGTTTTGTCTACCCCAGCCCATGCCCTCCAAATAAGAGATGATGGAGCAGTTTTTACTTAATTCTGTATCACTCCACAGCTGGCTTTAGAAGAGGGACTGTGATTAGGCTGTTAGTAATGACTTTTAATGTGGATTCATCTGCATTTTCTCTTGAAATTATTTAAACTTTCTGCCTCTCATCTGGCACTATTCCATGATATTTTGGTGCTAATGGGGGATCTTTTCTAATTTTATTTTCTTTGACCGTTTAAACCATTTACTGGAAAGAGGGCTTAGATACCTGCTTTTATGTTCCTGCTAGTGTACAAGTCCTCCAGCCTGATTTTGTTCATGAAAACATGGTGGAAATTAGCTTCTTAAATGCCTTTAATATTGGAAACTGCTTTGAAGGAAATTTAAAATAGCAAGCCATCTTTCAAGAAGAGAGAATAAATTATCAGTCTCACAAGAACAAAAATAAGCCAAATCATATATAACAAGTTTGGAGTAAACTTTTTTTAACATTTCAAATTCAAGGTGAACTCTTCAAGTGAAACTTCAGAGATATGAAAAACTTTAACTGATAAAGATTCCAAACATTAATGTATGGAAATGCATAAGCTCACTGAAATTTTTACATAAATTTTACTAGAAGAGGTGATTGACCAGTTGCTTTTATTAGATTCTCAAAAAGATCTCAAATCTTAGAGACGAATACTGTAAGTTTATGGGGAAATTAAGACAAAAATTTACCATCTTATGAGTTTCTAGTTTGGATAATAAACTTAGTTTCACAAGAAATTGCTTCAGCACAAACATGAAAACCTTAAGCATAAGAACTCTCCTTTTGAAGTACAAAGACTAAAGTAAAGAACTGAAACTGGAAATGTAGAAAATTGAATTTGCTACTATTTGAGGTCCTTTCAGAATAGCCAACAGATTTTAAACAAGAGTTTGTATCACATAGTTTATTTGGGATATATATTGAAGAAGAAAGGAGGAGAAAGTTTAAAAGACAAGTGCAAAAGCCCTTCTAGTGTTTTGGCTGTGGCTTCCATTTCATGTATTTAAGGGATCATAAAAGGAACTGAAATGATTGGTCACAATGGCAACTCTGTACCTATATGGTTTCAGTTGTGCAAAGAGTTCAGCAATTCCCCTCTTAACCTATACTGCTGTGGACGTCATTCATTATGCATTTAGGCATTAGCAGAATATTTTAAATAAAGTTCACAGCTCTAGGAAACAAATTTAACTTTCTCACTCTTCTGATTTAGAATATTTTCATATGCTTTTTGTGTTTTAGTAGAAACTGGTAGAAAACATCCATTTGCAAACAACCTAAAGAGCTAGAATTGAGCATAACTCTTCAACATAATCTTCTGAATTACATTTTGAGTTCTCTGAAGGCTCAATATCCCAAACTAGGAAACTCTAGCTTTCTCATTTATTTTTATCATCTAATTATTTTTCTTGCCTTTAAGTATAAGGAATAGAGACTTGATTAATTTTTATGTACAACAAGTTAAAAAAAATAATTAGGCATCTTTACCATTTAATCTTTTTATATTTCTTGGATCTTTTTCCAGTCATCGAACAGTTGCTGAGCATGCGTAGCTTTACTTACTAGTTTATAGCATGAAGAAGAGTAAAATAAGAGTGGGTGAAGGCACAGTGGTGAGTAGGGAGTGTTTCCAATTAATCTCAAAGTTTGGGATTAATTTAGCGTGAATTCTGTTCTTTGGTGCCTTCCTGCTTTTTGACGTGGTAAACTGCCATAACAAAGAGGAAACAGCAGGAAACTTGGTACCAATTAAAACAGTCTTCTTCCACCAAAGAATGAATTGTCAGCAAACAATCTCAAATTCAAAAAGTGATAAGTGTTTTAGAGTGAAACAAGGATATAAAGACAAAGCTATTTAATTTTAACATCTGCTAGAAAACAAAGCGCATGACAGTTGAATTAAGTTTGGCATTTAATAAGATACAGTTTGCACGTCAGAAATCACATAGATGCCTCATGGTACGGCGTATATGTTTGAGTGAAGGGCACTTTTAGCAAAACTGAATACACTGGTATAAATGTCTGCGTGAATATTTTTTTATCCACTCACTTTTCGTGTGTATTTCAGTTATGAGTTATTCAACCAGGCTCACTAAGTTTGAGTCTGATTAATAGTGTTTAAGGTTGCATCTGGCCAACAGTATTTGAAGTTTGAATTTGTTCTAAGATGACCTGAGCGCAATAACATGTTTCTATATCAAAATGAATCTTCATCCAAATGGGGAGGAAATCTGAAATTTCTGTTCCGGTGCTGACTGAGATGCTCTGGATGAGCCTGGACTCAGAGCCCACCAACTTTGGATCTTTACGTCAAATAGTCATCCAGCTTGACTTCTAGGGCTAGAGATTTAAATATTCTACACCTCTTGATGTAGGTAAATGGCTGATATAGTGTGCTTCCAACAACTTTCTTTTTACTAAAATAGTACATACACCAAGTTAGTTTGTCACAGTGGAAACAAACAGAAATCTGACAACAGATTTCTCTCATATTTTTTGTGTATGTTTCTTAATGGAGCTAAAAACATAATTTTAGTCTTCCATAGTGAAGATGCTTTTATAAAAGAGGATGTGTTTAAGAACATTCAGAAATCTTGTAGCTAGCCATGAAAGAATTATTTTAAACAATTAGTTTAGGGGTGTGAAGATCTACTGAAGGGTAATAAGTAACTATGGAAGAGAGGGTGTTCAGCATTGGGCTTCAGTATGAAGAATAGGTAGAAGATTAGCAAGGCTAGAGGCAAGAAGTTCATTCAGTAGGCTGTTGCAGTAACCCAGCAATGAGATGGTGACAGCGTGAGCCATTGTAGTAAGAATAAGGATGTGAATAATTTATGAGTTCTACAGATGACAAGAAAAGAGAACCAATAATAGTTGGTGATCAATAGTTTATTTCTTAAAGGGAAGAAAGAATTAAATATCCATGGTTTCTTCTTAAGTAACTGGGTGGATGATAGTACCCCTCATATGGATACGGAATATAGATGACAGGTTTGGAGTGAAAGAATGAATTCCGTTTTGGATATGTTGAGTTTGAAGTGCCTATGGGACATAGAGGTACACATGACTAGGAGAAAATTGAAAATCCAAATTGTGAATTCTGCCGAAGGTTAGAAGTACAGATCTGAGATTGAATTTCTACTTGAGTTCATGGGAATAAAATAGGTCATTCAGCAAATGGTTATCTCAGTATCTTCCTGGCCATTTCTTGGGTCACCTTACTGACTTTTTATTCTCTTTACAATCTCTAAATTCTCGTGTTTTTAAGGCCACAATCTTAGGCCAGCTTCTCTTGGATCACCTTGCTGACTTTTCATTCTCTTTACAATCTGTAAATTCTAGTGTTTTTAAGGCCCTAATCTTTCTCTAACTGTACTCTTTTTTGGGATGATCTTACCTCGTCATGGGGTATTAAATACCATTCGTAGGTTAACACAGCTCACAGTTATCTCCAGCTTAGGCCCCTTACTGATTTCCTTGTATACTCAACTTCCTGCCTAATATACTCACTTTCATGATAATACACATCTCAACTGAACTTGTTCCAAATAGAAGCCTTAATTTTTCTATCAGTCATATTACTCTGATTTACCCATCTCAACAAAATGGTACCATCATCAGCATTTTAGCTCAAAACAAAACTCTAGGCATTATCCTGGTTTCTTTCCTTTCATGTACTTTCTGACATTGAATCCATTACCAAGTTGTTTTGTTTCTTCCTCCAAAATGTGTCCTAAATTTATCCATTTCTCTGCCACTGCTATTCCCTAGTTCAGGACATTATATCCTTTCTTTTGGATTATTGCAGTCTCTAAACTTCATGCATCTACTTTTTATGCTTTTAATTTATTGTCTATACAGATACCAGAGTGATTTTTTATGTCCAAATGAGTTCATGTCACTGCTTTATATATAATGTACCAATGGCTTCCCACTGGATTTAAATAATAATCTTAACACTTTACCCCTCCCTGGCCTTTATACACTTTTAACCTCACCTTAAAAACACTCCTCTTGTTCACTAAGAACCAACTAGACCAGTTTCTTTTTTTCCTCACATATACCATGCTAATTTATGCTTCAGTGCCTTTTGTACTTTTGTTCCCTCTGGCTGGATGGTTCTTCCAGGTCATCCTATCATTGCCTTTTTCATTCAGTTCAGATAGATATCAACAACTTGAGAGTCTTTTCTTACCTGCTCTATCTAAATAGACCTGTTTTTAGTCCTTTCTCATCACTCAGATTTATTTTCCTTACCAATCTGAAATTGTCTGTTTATTTGGGCTACTTGTTTGCCTAGATAAAATTCACTGATGAAGGAACCAAGACTATCTTATTCACCCATACATTCCTAAAACATAGAACAATATGTTGAATATAAATAAATAAATAGATGAAAGAATGTTGAAGAGAAGAGGGTCCAGTCTAAGAGGGTTAAGACTGTTCATTTACCCATAATAGTAATGAAGAATACCTTCTCTTTATCTCCTTATTGTTCTGCTCTGCCAAATGATCTATAAAGATTACTTAGTGTACCTTTCAGATTGAGGTACAGCAGACTTTCAGAACATTATATTTAATTACAGAAACCCAACTAATAAAATAATAAGCTTATGTTAGTTGCAGGTGTTGATTTTTTTTTAATGTAGCCAATAACATTTACATATAACAACTGGCAACATAGAGTATTATATTATTCACATATTTGCCTTTGTGTCTGTATACACACATATACACACACTTTAAACTAGAGTGAAATCATTTATGCATATTCAAGAGTCCCAGAATTTTCAAATTGTATATGGCTGGTCTGTATATTCTAGGACTGTCCCTTCTAGTTTAAGTGAAATTAAAAATTGAATTAATGGTATTAGTCTCTTTTAATTTTCTATTTTTTCATGATTAAAAAATACTAATTTTTCCCATTCCCCTACCCACCCACCAAAAGACTTGATGGGAGTTTTATTTTACAAAGGCATCCGCTCATCTTTCTTTTTAAGTGCATAGACTAATTTTACAAGCCCGAGTTTAAATCTTAACTCTTCCATTCTTCTTCTGACATAGAAAAATACAGATGCAGTGTGAAATAGCTGATAGTGACTATTTTCTAGGGCTGTAGCTCAATATTTATAAGCATAATGAAATAACCTTCTGAAGTTTGACAAGTCGGTATAGTTCTTTCATTATCCTAGGTCAAAAAGATAGAATTTGGGAAAATTCTCAGCTTTTCAAATATGCAGAAGAGGAAAAATGAGAGGAAGCATACTAAAATTTCTTTAGCCAATTTTAATCAAGTTGAGTTTGAAACTTACAGGATTATGCTTCAAAACTTGTAGTTATCATCACAAATGGCCTTATTCAAAATGACACACTAATTTCCACCACATCTGTACTCTTCTCACTATAAGATGTTACATATACCTATGCTTGACCAAAAGAATATCCTGCGATTTTAACATATTTTTCTATGTTTTAAATCTTTCTGCAAATTTTCTCAAGCATTTTCCTTTACCTGGGATGTTCTTTCACTGAAAGTGAAGAAATTCTAAAAATTCTTAAAGTGCACTACCAAAAGCCCTTTTGGATGACCCACCTTCCTATGAGTCCCCATAGTTACATGTCTGGTGGCATTTATTTTATTGTAACTCTATGATCTGCTTCTAACGTAGATAAAAGCTCTCTGAGAGCACTATGACCAATTGTCATGCTGTTTCCCATGGAACCTACTACAGCACTCAGCTTGCAGACTCAATAAGTAATGAGTTGAACTACGTTTTTTTGAGGCAGTCTCCCTCTGTCGCTGAGGCTGGAGTACAGTGGCATAATCTCTGCTCACTACAACCTCTGCCTCCTGGGTTCAAGTGATTTTTCTGTCTCAGCCTCCGGAGTAGCTGGGACTACTTATAGGCCCATGCCACAATGCCTGGCTAATTTTTAGTAGAAACAAGGTTTCACTGTGTTGGCCAGGTTGGTCTCAAACTGCTGGCCTCAAGTGATCCTCACAAAGTGCTAGGATTACAGGAGTAAGCCACCATACCTGTCCCCCATTTTTGAAAATATGTCAAAAAATAAACCACAAAATTTTGCCATTGTGGTGTTTTGATATATATTGGTTTTTGTCCATGGTTTCTGGTTCATAGCTTTCATATTCCTTGTTACAGTCTTTTGTTAGAATATTGGGTATGTTGGGTATCAGGGGCAGGCCTCAGAAAACAGAATCTCTCTTGCCTTCCTTTCACTTGCCCTGAGGGAGAATTTTTTATTTTTTGAGACAATACCTTCCTGTGTCACCCAGGATGGAGTGTAGCAGCACCATCATAGCTCACTGCAGCCTCAACCTTCTAGGCTGAAGCAATCCTCCCATGTCAGCTTCCCAAGTACTTAGGACTACAGGCACATGCCACCACACCTGGCTAATTTTTTTTTTTTTTTTTTTTGTGGAGAGAGGTTTCAGCATATTGCCCAGTCTCCAGTTCCTTGGCTCAAGCAATCCACCCACCCTAGCTTCCCAAAGTGCTGGGGTTACAGGCATAAACTACCACACCCGACCCTGAGGGAGATTCTAATCTTCCCCACCCTTCTGGTTTTGAATCTCAAAACCCCAGAGAAGGTCCCACCCTTTGCAGTGGGGAAAGCAAAGCTGATAACCTTCAAGCCTCCATAAAAAGCCTGGAGGATTGAGTCTGGGAAGCTTCTGGATAGCTGAACCAGTGGAGGTTCCTGGAAGGTGTCTCATCCTGGGAGGACTTAGAAACTCCATGCACTTCTCTTATACCTCACCCTACGCATCTTTTCATCTGTATCCTTTGGTAAACCAGCAAATATAAGTAAGTGTTTTCTTGAGTTCTGTGAGCTGCTTGAGCACACATATTGAATTCTAAGAGGGCGTTGTGGGAACCCCAGCTTGAAGCTGGTTGGTCAGAGGTTCTGGAGACCTGGATTTGTGATCTGTGTCTGTGGCTAAGGAGTCTTTGGGACTAAGCCTTCAATCTGTGGGATCTGACACTATCTCCAGGAATTAAATTGGAGGACACTCAGCTAGTGTCTGCTGCTTGGTGGTTGGGAAAAACCCCCACACATTTGGTCCCAGAAGAGAAGTTTTCTGTATTGAATATTGTTGTGATATAAGAACAGAGGAAAAATGCAGTTTGGAGAGTCTTTTTTCCTACACAGACATATACAGTAATAAGGATATGATGCTTTTTTTTTTTTTTTTTTTACAGAAAATGCTACGCGAGACCTTTTTATAAAATATAATTTTCTTCAACTGAGTAGGATTTAAACTAAAAAGAATAGGTGACTTCAGGGTCTCTCTGTAATAACATCTTACAATCACTTGTCAGATCATGAAATAATGTTCTAGAAAATTAATGAAATACTTTTTAAACTTTGTGACATTTGACTTATATTTATTACCAAAAAGCCTGAATTCTTATTCAGTACATTACAATTTTATTTAAAATTTAAAAGAGTGAGGAAACACTTTTAAATGTTTGTAAGATTGGTAGCTGTGTGTCTGGCTTCCAGAGTTGGAAATGCCTCTGAGGAAAGATTAAGGGTTTTGAAAGTATTTTGAAAAGAGAAACAGAAAGGAATACAGCATTTTCCCAGCAGTGCTTCAGTAATGCAATCTTCAGCATCATCTCAAAGTAATAATTGCAGTACAGATGAGATCAGCCAGTTTTTTTTTTTTTTCCTTATCTTCAGTGATTTTACCATCTCTTCATGCTACATCTTACCACAAATAGAACATTGACACATGGGACAGAGTTTGCTTTGGTTTCAACCAGAATGCCAACTCATTTTTGGGGTTCTAAACCATAACCTTTTTTAGCAGAGCAGTGTAGAATTTTTATACAATACCATAAATGGTTGGCCTGCATAACATTTTAACTGTAAGTCAATACCTTTGAAGAGACATGTCTGACAAGTCAGTTCTATTTTCTCCATGCGTTACTAAAGTACCTTTTCTATCAAGAGACCAACCACCATTTCCGTCTACTATTTGTTCTCCCCTTAAATAAAATTAATTCAACTTTGGAATATTTTATGATCTTGATTACTAGCTGTGAGTCTTTAAAAGACTGTAAAACATTTCCATACTGTAAATATTAGAGCTAGTATTCTTGGAGTTTGGCTAGTATTTCTGTGGGAGGTAGAAGAGGACAGATAGAGTATAAATGAGTATTTTTAAAGCCAAATTGACTAAAACAAAAGGAATGTTTTATACATGTTTATTTCATTGTACTTCTTTGAAACAGGTCATGGGGAGGAGCATTAAGTTAAATATTGCTTTGAATTTTAATCAAATAAATTTTAATCTATAATTTTAATAATAATTTTAATCTATAATCTTTGTGAGTTAATCTGAACTATTTTTTTTCATCATCATAATTCAGTGCTTATCTTAACTGGTGGACTTATTTTATGGTACCATCTTTATAAGATGGCAATTAAAATCAGGTTTTTTTTATACCCCTAAAAAATGGATACGATAAAAGGGAAAGGGGGAGAGCTACAACTTTTAGGTGGTTGGTGATATTTGAAGTGTTTATTGCTTCTGATTTGCATTTATGTACTATATTCAAATACAAAGTTTAAAAGTAATGATTTGCCACAGGTTAAAGCAGAACATTTATATGGTATTTCCAAGTAGATATTTTCCTCTAGAAAATCCTGTTTTTGTTCTATGAAAAATACCATCAACATGGATGATTCACTAATTAATTTGAAGCTGTTTTCAAACAAAAAGCTAATTCATCTTTTATTGGATTTAGTTATAATTATGATAGCAGATGATAGCTAAGTTTGTTGAACAAACCGTTGGTCACATCAGTCTTAAATGCATCATTCAGTGTGACGTGAATTTATATTCCTAGGTAATGCTAAGGTTATATGGAAATTTTTTTTGTAGGTAGTTAAGTCTTATTTTGAATTCAAATGTTATTTTTAATAGAGACATGCATGGAAGTATATTTTTTGTGTGTCCTGAATGTTTCAACTTTATTTTTTTGTGTGTTCTTTTCTTCTTTGTTCTTGTCCCTCCCTGCATTCCCTATGAAGATACATATCAGAACTATGCAACAATAAAGGAAGAATCACCCAAATTACATCCAGGAAATAGACCTTTCTCTTTATTTCAAAGGCATAACTTGGATAGCCTGTTTAGCTCATGGTGGTAAAAAGAAAGTAATGATTCTCTGTATTTGGGCAAAGTACAAGTGAAGAGCTTGAATAATTAGAACAGCAATATAAAAGGAAGAAGTAAGATAGTTTTTACAAGTTAAATTTGAAGCTAAGGCAAAATTTGCATAGATAGATGTCCTTTGCACTTGAAGATGAACTCAGAGCTCTACATCTAAGTGGTTATATGAATGTATACTCTCCTATTCCACAGGTTCTCATCAATGCCTCAAGATCTATGCACATATTAAAATTACATAAAATATATGCCACATCAGAATTATGATTTTCCAAAGTATACTATTCCATGGAAATACTGGTTTTTCAGGGTGCTCTGTAAATAATGATCCCATACCTCATTATGTCCAGGAAATGCCACATGTCATAGCGCCTTTCTAGACATCCTATCATCATATTAGAGACTTCGAGGCCATGCATTAAAGAAAGTTTTAAATTTTTAAAAAATAAATTTTCATACTTGAGCAAGGAACTTTATTCTCTCTCAGGTTGGTCCTCCCTTTTTAAATTACACACTAATATCCTGAAGAACCAGTGTTCCATATATAGATATTGCATATGATACTAATCTGTTTCAGTAGTGTTGTTGTACATGTGTGTTCAGGTACCTACACATTAGGACATATCTCTAGTTTATTAGCACTGCACTTATAAAGAGACATGAGACAGACATCAAGAAGACATCATTTTAGGGTGAACACCATTGCCTAGTACCTACTTCTTAATGTTAAAAATCCAGAAACCCAATTTTATCTTTCCCACAGAATTGATTGGATTCAGGAAAATTGAGTTGTTTTAATTAAACTCACATAAGATTGATGTTTAAATAAAATTAAAAGTTTATCAATTAATAATCAGGAATTCCCATTTTTAATTGACAAAATATTTTTTATGTACACTGTCCACACTACTTGCTTTAAGGGCACCCCATGTTTTTTGAAGATGAAGAGCCTTAAGAAATGTTTATTATCTAGACCTCAATGAAGAAAGCTTTGTAATCATCCTTCCCCACAGAAGGATTTACATGCCTAGTGATATAATCATATTGGCCAATCCAGTGTTTCTTTTCTGAGGACGGTACTGATAAGAAGCATCAAATCTGCCTCTCTTCCTGAACGATCATCTCCATCTATTCACAGTTTGGCTCAGAAGTTGGACAGGGCTGCATTTTATGTCTGCTTCTTATGATGTCAGCAATGAGGTAAAAATTATACCCTTCAAACCAAAAGTGGTCTTTGTGATAACTTATTTAATTGAAGCCGCAGTAGATACTTATCATTGCCAGTTTTAGAGAATCATAGCATTTTAGGACACTAGACAACCTTGGATGTAATCATGTTCATTTCCCTTATATTACATTATGGAATTTCAAAAATTGAGATATGGGGTGGTTATGACTTGCTCACAAACCCACATTTAAAACCAAAACTCAGCTTTCTTGTTCTAACTAGCTATTTGTGTATGTATATGTTTTGTCTTCTCAATTAAATAACTAAAAATTCTTAAAGATAGAGACCATATTTTATACAACTTCTGAATCCCATAGATTATGTTCCCAGAAGAACCTTTTGTAATGAAAAAAAAAAAAAAATATATATATATATATATATATTCTTTCTATTAGTATTTTGATAATCTAAAATATGCTCTATAATTTTAGGTGATCTTAACCTGTTTATCAGAGTTTTTCAGGTCAAAGAAAATTAATCTTCATCATGTATGGGAACATTAATGTATTTTTCGGATGAGCACATGGTTATATGATACTCTTTTAAAGCATTTATATAGTTGAAATTTGTCATTTTCCTAATATTTAACCCACTAGATAATTTATTTTACTCTTTCTTCTGGTTGATTGAAATTATTTTCTTTATATTATGAAACAATGTTGGCAGTTTTCATTAGAACTGGCACATATAATTTCTTAAGTTGATAGCCCATTGATGTGCAACTGGTTTAATGGCATCTCCATTATTAGTCTTTAAGTAGAATCTTCATCTTACTCTTGAATAACTGTAATATCCTACAAATTAACTAAAACATGATCATTGCTAGTTGTTCCAAAATAAGGAGAATAAAAATGACTAGATTGTCATGCTAACCAGTTGACTAAGACTAGATCAATATGAAGATGAATTTGTTCAAGTCTGTACGAAACTTCTCCAAAACATAGATGGCATGCCTTTTGAGGCAATGGTAGGGAACAAAACATTTTCAAGAAGTAACAGATTTTAAGGATATAGTACAGGACATAATTGCCAAAATGCCTGAGCTGCAAGGACTGCTGGTACAGAGTTTTTAAATAAAATGCTAGGTATGTCATGTTTGTTTCACATTAATATTTTAGAGCCTCCTGGGGATTTGGTAATTTAGTTGACTCTAATATAGTTAATTTCTACCTTTTGATAGCTTTGTGGGTATTTTTGTTTTTTTGTCTGCTTTTTTTTTGTCATTCTTGATTTTAGGGCTGAAAATATGAGACAATGTATACAACAATAAATAATTATGCATTGATTAATTAAGATCATCTTGGTGAATTAGATGTTTATTATCTAACTCAACTTTAAGATTTTGTTCAGATCTCACTATCTTAATGAGATTTACTCTTACTATATAGTATTTAATACTGCAACCACTCCTCGATACTCTTGATTCCCCATTAGTTGCCCTATTATTTCTTTGTTTTTACCTTAGTACTCAACATTTTCTTACCACACCACATAATTTGCATCCTTATTGTGTTTATTGTTTCTCTGCTCATTAGAATATCAGGTCAAAGAAGACAGGAATATTTGTCTTTTGTTCAGTGGTGTATTACTGGTGACTGTAAGAGTGCCTGACACATAGAATATGTTCAGTTAATATTTGTTGCATGAAAGAATGAATACCATCACAGATTATTTTTATCATTCTACCAAAGTCATTATATAACTACACTGAATCATTATGAGTCCTCCAAAAAATTACATAGAGTTCTTATATATTACTAGAAACCATTTGTTGGCCTTATATAATGGTTCTATTGGAAAAATCATACCTCAGTATATAAAAATGAAGGTTTTATTTTTCTACAGTTGCCCCTCAAATACACTATTATAGTCTCCCTCACTCCATTCTGCTGCTGGTGTCGTCTTGAACAGATAATGTAATTTTTACAGCATTGTTTGGTTATTAGAACATTTTTTTTTTTTTTTTGAGACAGAGTTTTGCTCTTGTTGCCCAGTCTGGAGTGCAATGGCGTGACCTTGGCTCACCGCAACCTCTGCCTCCTGGGTTCAAGCTATTCTTCTGCCTCAGCCTCCCAAGTAGCTGGGATTACAGGCATGTGCCACCATGCCCAGCTAATTTTGTATTTTTAGTTGAGACAGGGTTTCTCCATGTTGGTCAGGCTGGTCTCAAACTCCCGATCTCAGGTGATCCACCCACCTAAGCCTCCCAAAGTACTGGGATTACAGCCATAAGCCAACATACCTGGCTTATTAGAATAATTTTATTTTAGTCTGAAACAGTCCTATTTATTTTAAAACTTCAATTCAAGCCTGAGTCAATGTTCTTCTTCTCCCAGGACAAACTTTAACTCTGGCTCCAACCCTTAGAGTTGAGAGTAGGAAAACCTCACTCCAGATACCTCCTCTTCCTCTCTACCTTGAGCACCAGTGCCTAGGAGATTTGTCAGGACTGAGGAATGATGAAAAGTAGCTCAGGGCTCCTCATGCACCTGAACAAGACTGCAGGATTTTGGATGTTGCTGTTTTTCTGCTGGACATTGACTGGCTATTGGATGCCCTCTATGATGCAGGCATCCAAATATTGGCTCTCTCTTGACACAGATGGAAGGTTCTTTAGAGAGGCCTACAAGGGCTCTTGCTGCACGGTACCCTGATATGAGAGATCTGTCCCCATCTTTTCTATCACTATCGCTGCCTCAGCTTTGCCCACTGAGTCCACCCCGCAGTTTCTTTCTGCTGGGGCTTCCTTGCCCCTGGATGGATTCTTAGAGCATGACCAAGCCAGAGCAACTCCTCCAGCTTTTTTAGTACACTTTTATGTAATTGAAAGTTTCAAGCATTAGATGATGTAAGTGTATCCAGGACAGTGTTCCAGTAAAGACAATCAGCTCACAATTATCCATTCTAATAATAGGAGTCAACCAAAATAGAAAAATCTGAATTTTTGAAATAATTTATTAGAAACAATTAGTATTTGTGACAAATTAGATTTCTAATTATGTTTGATTATCTTTTTTTAACTATAATTTCCTTCAGTTCACACTAGTTTGGTGAGACTTGGAGAAAGTCCAGGACTAAGCCCAAATTCAAGAAACAATTCCAGGATTGACAGATATGTGGAAAATAGAGAAATGACAAAAGATCATACCCATTTTACCAATGAGAAACTGGTTGGTTAACTTGGGTTGCAAACTGAAAGCAGATTTATACTACACTGGCAGGTGTCTCCACATCTTAAATACAGACCTCTGTCTCTGAGCTAATGTGCCTCTAATCTTCAGTGGTATTCCTCTGAATTCTCCTCCCTCAAATCTATACATTATTCAATTTTGTTTATACTGCCATTTTAAGAAACATATTTTAAAACTTTAAACACAGGAATTCAGTAGTCCCTACTGAGGATTACGTAAAACCTGACAAAGCCTCCTATGCACGTGATTTAAATTAGCAGCCGTGCACCTGCTGTATGTGTGTGTGTGTGTGTGTGCAGCTACTTGTCCAATTAACAGGTTTTCAGAAATGGAGGAACTTTCTCTGAGGACTTTGATATATTTGTGTGTTCAGCAGGCCTTTTTCAAGAGATGTGAAGTATATCTTCACAGGTTTCTTAATACTAAGAAAGTTCTAATAGAGTGAGAAATATTAAAGTTAGCTTTGCCTTAAAATGTTAATTCACCTTATAGTCTCCATACTTAATCCATATAGGAAGCATATTATATTCCAGGCCTAACATGTAGCTTGGATACATTAATTCTGCTGTTGAAAAATACATGTTTTGGATTATATTTTTCTTTAAAATTTTAGCTTTAATATTTAAATATTAAATAATGTTAATTTAAACAAAGAATATTTTTTAATTTTATAAGAAATGCCCTATTAAAAAAAAACCCTTTTTTTTTTTTAACCTCAGGAGTGAGAATTGGCAACCATACCAATATTACAGAGTAATTTTAAGAGTCAAACTAAGGGGCCAAACTTAATAGATACAGAAGATAAGAATTTAAACCAGCATTTTCCTCAGGATTTTAGAACACTATCCAGAGAGAAATTTAATAGACAATAATGAAGTCCTTTGCACTGCACACATCTTGAAATAAGCTATGTCCCATTTTGATAGCAAGAATCCAAAATAGTTTTGGAGAATAGTGCCATAAATGCAGGAAGTGTGGCCATATACATCATCTTTACTCAGGGTTTTCCATTTCAAGAAATATTTAATTCCTAACACCCTGAATTAATAGACGTAAAGCCTGTCAGTGGAAGTGACAGAGATATACAGTGAGTCCCATAAGTTTGATGCTGAAACATAGTGCCTTTAGTAGATATAGTCCCCGTAAGTAAGCAGTCTGAAGTATTTACCTTCAATAATCTGAATATATAAACAAACATGACTCATGATGGTATTTTATATATTCTTGTAGTATTAGGACATACAAAAATGTTTTATAGAAAAGAATAATTTAGGGCCAGGCGCGGTGGCTCATGCCTGTAATCCTAGCACTTTGGGAGGCTGAGGTGGGTGGAGTGAGGTCAGGAGTTCAAGACCAGCCTGGCCACCATGGTGAAACCCCATCTTTAAAAAAAAAAAAAAATTAACAAAAAAAAGAAAAGAATAATTTACTGCCTTACAGTATGGCAACTATACAAATCTATAAATTGTCTGTTTTGTCCCCTTAAAAAAAAAGTTGACATAAAATTTAAATGATGTGTATTTTTTCTCTGAGAGCAATAAAAGATATACCACCCAGAAAATCAATAAACCAAAAAAATAAGAGCAAAATCAGCCCCTCTTTGCAAATTTGAGCATCATCTACAGCTTTATGGTGAGAGATACAGCTACCATTCCTGAGTAATCCAAAGAGTCAAATGGTATTGAGCAAAATTACAACTCTAAATGCATGTTGGTGAAATGAGATGCTGATCCATTTGCACACTAATGTGCTATTTTTAAGTCATGCATCATAGCATCTTCAAAGAGGCCTGTCATAATTATGATGGATTAGACTGCAGAGTCAGTCCTAGATGCAGTAATTGTTTCCCAGATGCTGCCGATGCGACTTGAATTTATAATAAATTATTTTCAGAGAGGCAGGAGAATGAACAAAACCAAATGAAAACTGCTGTGGCTAGAACCTGTTTTGGTCTTAGGAAACCAAAATGTTAGCTACTAGTCAAAAGGCCAGTATTTTCAATTGAGACAGACATGTTTCATTAATGTGTACCCCTGACATAGAAGATAAAGGTTAACATAACTGGCATCTCAGCCAGTGTATCTCTCTCTCATAGCTTATGAAAAATCTCTGTCTCGTAGCTTATGAAAAATTATTCTGAAGCATTAGTTGAAATTATCAAGTGGCCATACGATAATTGTTGCATGTTTCTATTTATGTTAAATTGCCTGGTTATAATTTGACCTTTAGAATTTCTGAAAAATATGGTGGTATTTATACTAAATAGAACTATTCTTTTTGGTTCCTTGGAAGTCCATGCATTACAAAGAACATTAGATTATTAGAATAAAAGGATAGACATACATTATATGACTAGTGGGATCTAAATTATGACCTTTTAAAATTGTGATTTAATTAATATCTGTCATTTAGGCAAATGACAATTTCTAAAACTGCCTTTTTAGACTTTAAATAAATACCAAAGTTCTGACAACTTTAGCATTACATTTTGTTCATTCTTAAAATTTAATTCACCCTGCTGCCTTTTTGGTAAGCCTATGAAGAAACCTCATGCTGCACCACATAGTAAAAAATCGTGTGTGTGTGTGTGTGTGTGTGTGTGTGTGTGTGTGTGTGTGTGTGTGTAGATGTGGTTTGAATAATGAGCTATGTGTTAAATTTTGATCAGCAAATATAAGTTTTTAGGGAAGCAGATAAACACGCCTTTTCCTAGGTTAAGGGTTCAATAATCAGAAGAGCTTCTGCAAGTCATTTGTTGTCTTACTAGTTTTTTTTTTTTTTAATTGCACTCTGTTGAGTTTTTTATGTGTATTCTCTGTGCTTGATAACTACTGATCCACATTTCTATCTATATCACTGGTTCTCTACCTCAGTAATGTTGTAGGTATCTTTAATAAACATTTGTTGTCAGCCTTTTATAACTACCTTTGACTTAGTGGGACATGTTTTTCTCTCATACTATGGCAAGAAGAAATGAAGTTAAATTTTACAAGAGTGACTTGGGTGGCTGACATGCCCACACTGACAGGACCAGTGCCCTGCTTTTCCCTCTCCTGTGTTCCCATGCCATTTCAATAGTCTCATTGCCTCAACATCACCACAGTGCAGGA
The DNA here is from genome assembly GCF_001604975.1 of Cebus imitator. Classification (NCBI taxonomy): domain Eukaryota; kingdom Metazoa; phylum Chordata; class Mammalia; order Primates; family Cebidae; genus Cebus; species Cebus imitator. Next base: position 969,519 of record NW_016107921.1, on the reverse strand, counting down.
TGTATGCACCTTTGTGTTAGTTCCATGCCATAGCAACTGCACTGAGTGAGGATTCAACTCAGTGCAGCGAGACCAAAAAAAAATATTTTTTCAGAGTGACTGAAAAAAATAAATGGACTGGCCAGGTGCAGTGGCTCATGCCTGTAATCCCAGCACTTTGGGAGGCCAAGGCCGGCAGATCACAAGGTCAGGAAATGGAGACCATCCTGGCCAACATGGTAAAACCCCGTCTCTACTAAAAATACAAAAATTGGCAGGGTGTGATGGCGTGTACCTGTAATCCCAGCTACTCAGGAGGCTGAGGCAGGACAATCGCTTGAATCCCTGGGAGACAGAGATTGCAGTGAGCCGAGATTGTGTCACTGTACCCCAGCCTGGTGACAGAGCGAGACTCCATCTCAAAAAAAAATAAATAAAAGTAAATGAGCGAATGTGTCTTGAGCTCCAGTTCTCTAAGTGACATTACCAGGGGAGATTTATAAATCATTCTCAAATATTCTAGAGAAAAATCATCAGCAGTCCAGCATTGCAGAGATAATCTGGGAAGGTGGCAAAGAAGGGAATCAGAATAATTCTGTGGCAGCTTCAAATTCCATGTCCTGAAAGTTTACATTTTCTTTTTTATTCTATCCCAAACCACGTAAAGAAATGATTCATTGGCTAAAGATAAGCAAAATGCCCTTAATCATCTTAATACACACCTACAAATATACAACCAAAATACTTTTTTAAAAATCCTAAACCTTAAAAAAATGCTTAAATTGTTGGCTAAATATGAATTTAATAACAAAACTAACCCCCTGAATTATGCATTTTTCTTACTATTATGTGATGGGAAGAACTTCAGAGAGCTGCCAGAGTGCCTAGGCCTAGCCCCTGCGGGAGCCACTGTTTTGATGCTTCACCATGAGCAGGTTCCTCAGTTTTTACATCTTTACAATGGGAAAATGGTACTAGATCCTTGCTGCTACTCTAAAATGTTTATAGAGTATTAGGATTGTTGTTACATATTATTACTCATATTTGAGTGTCACTTTAGAATTTCGTAGCCTCGTGATACGGTTTGGACGTTGGCTCTTCTAGATCTCCTGTTGAAATATAAACCTGTGTTGGAGCGGGGCCTGCGGGAGGCATTTGGGTTATTGGGGCAGATCCCTCATGGCCTGGTGCTGTCCTCCTGATAGCGAGTTCTGAAGAGACGTGGTTGTTTAAGGGTGTTTGGCACCCACCCCTCCATCCCTCCTTCCCTCTCTCTCTTGCTCCCACTCCCACCATGTGAGTTGCCTGCTCCCTTTTTGCTTTCTGCCATGATTGTAAGCTTTATAAGGCCTCACCCAGAGCAGATGCCAGTGGTATGCCTCCTGTACCACCTGCAGAACCATGAGCCAATTAAACCAATTTTCTTATAAATTATCCAGACAGCTATTTCTTTATAGCAACTCATGGACAGCCTAACATACCTTTCAAAAGGTTAAAATGCTATTTAGTCATTCTAGGAGCAAGAGCTTTTTGTCCAGTAGAATTCTGGAAATAAAGATGCCAAAATAATATGGCATGTGTTTGAACTCAGGGAAATTTCATTTTTATTTTCAAAAGGAGGAAAAAGTAATATAATTTATTAATATTTTGGTAGCTCTAACAGTTCTTAAACCAATTCTCAAGAGTACATTGTGAAAGTTTGAAGAATTGCATGAGCTGTAGGTTGGTAACGTGATACCAGTTATAACCCTAAGAGCATCTCTTAAGGAATATTTTTATAACTGTCTATTCATTCTTAAATTTTAACTAAATGCAGTGAGTGAAGTATTGACATCATGAAAATCATCCCTGGGTAAACAATCTGTCACTCCAGGTTTTCCCAAAAGTTCTTCTCTCTCTGTTCTTGTATATAAACTTCATACCCAGTTTAACAACCCCCCAAAAGTCCTTAATTTTGATTAGCCAGCATCCTTTTAGGAACATACTGTCTTCTAGTAAAGTTGCTTCTCATTCTAAAATAAAAATTGTTTGCATCTAGGGAATGATTTGTATAGGTAGAATCTTATTTGGCATGGACTATTGTGAATACCATGAATTACAATGTATAGACCTTCAATAACTGACTCTAAAAAGTATTTGAATATTTAGATGCACAATAGAATAGTATCTTGATTAATATTGTACACTGTATTAAATTTATGTTCTCTGGTATAGGAAGAAATAGAAGGATGTTTAATTTCAACTAAAAAAGTCAATCATGATAATTCAAAATATTTCTGAGTCACTTAGTAGAGCAGATATGGATGAATTAAAATTCTATTTTTGTTCTTAGTCTCCGAGAAGCAAAAATCACACATATAATCTCTATAGCAAAAATTTATATTTATCTGAAAAACAGTTTAACTCTGAAAAAGTTTTCTTATTTGCAATCATTTAAATTTGTAAAAAAACTCATTATTCTGCTTTCACTGAGTGCCAGGTAAATATCTACAAAAATTCACCTTTGAAGTTTTTTTTATCTTATGCAAAAATTATTGACTTTATGTAGGCTTTTTATGGCAGCTTGAAAACACTGTGTAAATGACCCCATAAAAACTACAGCACAAAAGCTTTTTCAGTATTTCTATAATGAGCAAAGTGCATAGGTCTCATTTCCTTCTTTTTTATTAAACAAAATAATACTTTATCAACATCAGCATAAAAGCACTAAGAGCTTGAAAGAATACTGTGCAAGTGGGTTACTGGATCATAGTATTCCAGGGTATGTATATAAAAAGTATGATTTGGCACATACTAAAGTAAAAGAAAATATTGCCTTTTTCTCCCTCTCAAATAGCACTTTATTAGTTTAAATTTCCTGAAATCAGATTTATAGACCAATAACAAACTGTCCTCATTCTAACATAACTTTCCTGCCCTTCCTGTGAAAAAGTTAACCATTACACTTTTCACATCCAATGGTTGTATAAAGAAAGGACTTGCCGTCACAGACAAATAGTTCTGTATAATGTTTAAAAGTGGCTATTGTGTTTAAAACTCCATATTGAATTACATTTCATTTTATGTCACCTTCATTTCTTCTTAGTAGCTATTATTATACTCAAAGGATTTTCCCTTGACACTTTAAAGAATGTCCAAAATTATGTGGAATAGATCATAATAAAGAGTAATGTATTAAATGCTTAAAATATTTTATACCTTAGAAAGTAGAAAAATATGTATTATGTACAGATCCAACAAGTTTTATATAACATCATAAATGTACACATGTTATGTACATAAATACCTTTTGATTGGTCTATATATGAATTGGTTTTACAGTTACCAAAGGAAAAGTGTTTTTTGTGTTTTTTATGTAGTATCTGGACAGCTAATTGACTTCATCTCTGCAGGGTTTATTTAGGTTTATTTCTGTGCTCCTTGATTTTGGAGAAGCCTCTTATATCAAAAACTACAAATCAATTTTCATGATTTTAAGACCTAAAGTTTCTATACTAGGTGTTATTGATGATTAAGAGTATTTGTTAACTATTTCTCACCCAAATTTTCTACTTTTTCAATAGAAACATAATGTAAGCCACATATGGAATTTAAAATTTTCTAGTATTCACATTAAAACAAGTGAAAAAGAAACAAATTGATGATACATTTGACTTAATCCAATGTATTCAAAATAGTTCAACAGGTCATATTTTTTAATTGAGTATTTTTTTTTTCACACTAAATCTTTGAAATCCAAACTAAATGTTTACACATATACCACATCTCAATTTGGAGTAGACACATTTTAAGGGCTTAATAGCTATATGTGACTAGTCACTGTGTTGGATGATGTGTTTCTATACCGTCTCAATGTATGGGAGGAAGTAAGTCTAGCAGAAATAAAGACATCATGTTGTTGTTTTTCTTTGTCCAATATTAATTTTAACTTTTAATGTTAATTTTGCTTTTTTTTTTTTT
>NW_016107921.1:884249-964923 GCF_001604975.1 Cebus imitator | reverse complement strand
GGGGTTTCACCATGTTGACCAGGATGGTCTCGATCTCTTGACCTCGTGATCCACCCGCCTCGGCCTCCCACAGTGCTGGGATTACAGGCTTGAGCCACCGCGCCCGGCGATTTTTATTTTTTTTAAATAAATGTATAGGTTGTAGCATTCTTATATACACTGTTATGTAGCTTCTTTTATTCCATTTAATTAGTTGGAGATACTTCCATCTGAAAATACAGAGACACTCATTTTAATAGCTATATGGTATTATGTTGTGGTGCTGTACCGTAAATTATTTAACCTAACCATTACTGATGTAGGTTGTTTCTAACCTTTTGTTATTCCAAAAGATTGTGCCTACATCATTTAATGTATATATAAGCATATTTGTCAGGTATTTTTTTTTTTTTTCTTGAGACAGTGTCTCACTCTGTTTCCCAGGCTGGAGTACTGTAGCACAATCTCGGCTCACTGCAACCTCCACCTTCTGGGTTCCAGTGATTCTCCTGCCTCAGCCTCCCTAGGAGCTGGGATTACAGGCACCCACCACTATACCCTGCCAGTTTTTGCATTTTTTTTTTGTTTTGTTTTAAGTAGAGACAAGTTTTCACCATGTTGGTCATATGGGTCTCAAACTCCTGGTCTCAAGTGATCCGCCCGCCTCAGCCTTCCAAAGTGCTGGGATTATAGGCATGAGCTACCATGCCTGGCCTGTCAAATCACTTCTTAAAAGAGCCAAGGAACGTGTTTCTGAAACTTTGTACATATTACCAAATTGTCATTCTACATGATATTCGTGGCAGTTTTGACTCTCAAAAACCATCTAAGAACGTATCTGTTTGCCCACATGCATGCCAAACATAGTATAGTATTAAACTTACTGATCTTCACTAATTTGAGAAGAGAAAAACTGTGCTTTTGCAGTTTTAATTTACGTTTCTTTTTATGATCAATGGTAGACATCTTCTTAAATACTTAAGAGCCATTCACACTTCATTTCCTATGAACTGTTCATGTCCTCTTTCCATTTTTCTAGTAGGTGGTTATTCATCTGTTTGTAGGAGTCCTATATGTTAAGAAAAGTTTTACACAACTTACAACTCTTTTTAGATGCTTATTTTGGCACACATAAATTTTAGCAACATTTCCCATCCTTTATGACTTGTAGATTTTGTGTCACAAAAAAAGAACTTACCCAGTCATTAGATTTAAGTTTTCTCAGATTGTTTTTAACTTTTTTTAGGGTTTTATTTTCTATATTCAAATATTAATCTAAAATTTATCTTAGTATAAGGTGTACAGGATTGATCTCACTTTATTACCTTTTCAGAAGACTACCCACTTGTTCTAATATCATGTATGTCTTTGAAATGCGATCCTGCTCACAGCATATTTCTGTGTTTGGGCCTATTCTTGAACATTCTGTTTTATTCCATTGATCATATTAATATTATATGTGTAAACACAAGCTGTTTTAAGTATAGTAGCTTTTGTTGCATTTAAATATCTTTTGACTACCAGGCCCCATATAATTCTTTATCAGAATACTCCTGGCTACCCAATTTATTTATTTTTCCACATGAACTTTAGAGTCAGCTTCCTTAATTCCTCAAAATATTGGCCAAATACTTTTAGTAAGAGTATATTAAGTGAATAATTTGACCACTATCTAAGAACATATTATAGCTTTCTATTTGTTTTTATACTTATATATTACTTAGTATAGTTTTAAAATTACATTAGAATAGGTCTTCTACTTTTTTTTTTTTTTTTTTTTTTTTGAGACGGAGTTTCGCTCTTGTTACCCAGGCTGGAGTGCAATGGCGCGATCTCGGCTCACCGCAACCTCCGCCTCCTGGGTTCAGGCAATTCTCCTGCCTCAGCCTCCTGAGTAGCTGCGATTACAGGCATGTGCCACCATGCCCAGCTAATTTTTTTTTTTGTATTTTTAGTAGAGATGGGGTTTCACCATGTTGACCAGGATGGTCTCAATCTCTTGACCTCGTGATCCACCCGCCTCGGCCTCCCAAAGTGCTGGGATTACAGGCTTGAGCCACCGCGCCCAGCCGGTCTTCTACATTTTTAAAATTTATTCCTAGTGTATTAATTTCTTCTGTTATAACTACAGTATTTTATTTCAGTAAAGCTTCTGACTGGTTGTTGCTCATATAAATCAAGGCTATGAATTTTTCTTCAGCTACTTTACTGAATTGTCACAAACTGTAACCGTTTTTTACTTGATTCTCTAGATTGACCTGTATATAATCTTATCTGTAAGCAATGATAACTTTAGTGTTGCTTTTCAATGTTTATATTCTTATTTCTTCTATTTCATTGTTCTTGTTTATCAAGTGATAGCTGTTTTAATAGAATTATTTTTCACCCAAAGAGGAAATAGTCTTGATTTTTTTCTACTTATATTTTAAAAATAAATGTAATGAGAAAAACTGTGGGAAAATAAAGCAGACACCTTATACAATGGATTATTAAAATTTTTTAGTGCCCTTTCTTCTGGCTTTCTCTATTATTGGTACTCTGAAATCTTCATTAGTACTACTCTCAAAAATGTTTGAATAAATGAAATCAGATTCAGGGATACAAGTGCAGGTTATATAGGTAAATTGCACATTTTGGGGGTTTGATGTACAGACTATTTTGTCACCCAGGTAATAAGCATAGTAATTGATAGGTAGTTTTTGGATCCTCTCCCTTCCCCCATTCTCAGGTAATCCCCAGTGTCTGTTGTTTCCCCTCTTTGTGTCCATGTGTTCTTGTTGTTTAGCTGCCACTTAGGAGAACATGTGGTATTTTTCTGTTCCTGTGTTAGTTTGCTTATGTTAGTGGCCTCCAGCTCCACCCATCTTGCTGCAAAGAACATCATCTTCTTTTTCATGGCTGTGTAGTATTCCATTGTGGATATGTAATACTTTTTCTTTATTCAGTCAACCACTTATGGGCATTCAGGTTGATTCCATGTCTTTGCTATTGTGAATAGTGCTGTGATGAACATATGCATGCAATGTGTCTTTATGGTAATAAAATGATTTATATCACTTTGGGTCATATACTGAATAATCGGATTGCTCAGTCAAATGGCAATTTTAAGTCTTTTGAGGAACTGCTTCACCGCTTTACACAACAGCTGAACTAGTTTATATTCCCACAAGTGATAAGTGGATAAGTGTTCCCTTTTCTCCACAAGAATGATTAATTCTTTTAGAGAGTCAAAGACGGAATCCTAGGGAAGATGATATCTGAGGCAGGTTTAGAGTTCTGTATAGAGTCATTGGGCAAATAAGGGAATTAAGAAGGCATTCTAGGCCGACAGAAAAGCAAAGACATGAAGCTCTGAAACAGCTTACTATGTTTGGATATTTATAAGCTGTTGTTATTGTTGGAGTATAAACTGTAAGAAAGAGTAGGAGGAGAGAAAAACACACCCTGCATGTGGAAAAAAAAAAAACCAACATTTAAATTAAACAGAATTCTCAAAAGAATTGAGCAGCCAGACTTTGTAGAGGAAAACATAGAATCACCTAGAAGGGATATTTCATAAACTATACTTTTCACCCCTATTCTGTCACCTGGAATATTGATAATACTGAAGGGAATGTGCCTTATCTCTCAGGTGTATTTGGATGAAATAGCTTGAGAATCATGCAGGCAAGTTGAAGCCAGTGTGTTAAAGAGAATGTGGTATCAGCATCAGATTTGCATTTTAGAACATTCCTTTTGATAACAAATTGAAGGGAAGCTTAAAGGGCTGGTGGGGAAGGGCAGACTGGACTAGGGGAGAAACCTTTTAAAAAGTTACTGCAGGCCTGGCATGGGTGGCTCACACCTATAATCCCAGCACTTTGGGAGGCCAAGCTGGGCAGATAAGCTGAGGTCAGGAGTTCAAGACCAACCTGGCCAACATGGCAAAACCCTGTCTCTACTAAAAATACAAAAATTAGCTGGGCATGGTGACAGGCGCCTGTAATCCCAGCTACTGGGGAGGCTGAGGCAGGAGAATCACTTGAACCTGGGAGGTTGAGGTTGCCTTGAGCCAAGATCATGCCACTGCACTCCAGCCCAGGCAACCGAGTGAGAATCCATCTCCAAAAAAAAAGCTACTGCAGTAGATCAGGAGACACAGTGATGAAGAGAAGATGTGAGCTGTGAAGTAGCAGTCAAGATGATTAAAGGAATATACAGGAAGTAGAGTTGATAGAACTTAGCAAGTGATTAGATAAATGAAGTGCTAGAAAAAAGAAAAGGTGATATTTTTTCTATTGTTTTTAGCATTTGGACAAAAAATTATTTGGGAAGGAAACTGATGCTAATAACTAAGGGTATGAACTTCCCACATAAGCCGGCAATTTTGATCACCCTCGTTCTCCACGACCATGAATATTTGAGAGTTGCTAGGAAGACAAGAATGGTTACTTCCTGAGTAGCTGTCGGTTGTCACTATGAAACATGAAAATGCACTATCAGTTTGCTATGTCTAGGTATTCCAATATTTATACTCAGTTAACTCTTTAAGATATATTAGTATTAAACATGTGTATTTATATAAACGCATTTTAATTTTTGTTTCCATGCTCTTTAGAATTCATCCAGAGGGCAGCCTTGTGGATGGCCCCGAAGCAAGCCTGATGGAACAGGATAGCACCAACCATGTTGAGGGCAACAGACTAAGTCCATTCCTGATACCATCGCCTCTCATTTGCCAGACAGAACCTCTGGCTACAAAGCTCCAGAATGGAAGCCCACTACCTGAGAGAACTCATGCAGAAGTAAATGGAGACACCAAGTGGCAGTCTTTCAAAAGTTATTATGGAATACCCCATATGAAGGGAAGCCAGAATAGTCGTGTGAGTCCTGACTTTATACAAGAAAGTAAAGGGTATTCCAAGTGTTTGCAAAATGGAGGAATAAAACGCACAGTTAGTGAACCTTCTCTCTCTGGGCTCCATCAGATCAAGAAATTGAAACAAGACCAAAAGGCTAATGGAGAAAGACGTAACTTCGGGGTAAGCCAAGAAAGAAATCCAGGTGAAAGCAGTCAACCAAATGTCTCCGATTTGAGTGATAAGAAAGAATCTGTGAGTTCTGTACCCCAAGAAAATGCAGTTAAAGATTTCACCAGTTTTTCAACACATAACTGCAGTGGGTCTGAAAATCCAGAGCTTCAGATTCTGAATGAGCAGGAGGGGAAAAGTTCTAATTGCCATGACAAGAACATCGTATTACTTAAAAACAAGGCAGTGCTAATGCCTAATGGTGCTACAGTTTCTGCCTCTTCCATGGAACACACACATGGTGAACTCCTGGAAAAAACACTGTCTCAATATTATCCAGATTGTGTTTCCATTGTGGTGCAGAAAACCACATCTCACATGAATGCCATTAACAGTCAGGCTACTAATGAGTTGTCCTGTGAGATCACTCATCCATCGCATACCTCAGGGCAGATCAATTCCGCACAGACCTCTAACTCTGAGCTGCCTCCAAAGCCAGCTGCAGTGGTGACTGAGGCCTGTGTTGCTGATGATGCTGAAAATGCCAGTAAACCAGCTGCAATGCTAGATACCTGTCCCTTTCAGAAACCAGAACAACTGCAACAACAAAAATCAGTTTTTGAGATATGCCCATCTCCTGCAGAAAATAATGACATCCAAGGAACCACAAAGCTAATGTCTGGTGAAGAATTCTGTTCAGGTTCCAGCAGCAATTTCCAAGCTCCTGGTGGCAGCTCTGAACGGTATTTAAAGCAAAATGAAATAAATGGTGCTTACTTCAAGCAAAGCTCAGTGTTCACTAAGGATTCCTTTTCTGCCACTACCACATCACCACCACCATCACAATTGCTTCTTTCTCCCCCTCCTCCTCTTTCACGGGTTCCTCAGCTTCCTTCAGAAGGAAAAAGCACTCTGAATGGTGGAGTTTTTGAAGAACACCATCACTATCCCAACCAAAGTAACACAACACTTTTAAGAGAAGTGAAAATAGAGGGCAAACCTGAGGCACTGCCTTCCCAGAGTCCTAATCCATCTACACATGGATGCAGCCCTTCTCCAGTGCTTTCTGAAAGGCCTCAGAATAATTGTGCTAACATGAATGACATACAGACTGCAGGGACAATGACTGTTCCATTGTGTTCTGAGAAAATAAGACTAATATCAGAACAGCTCAAGCATAACCCACCAACTTTTGGTAGCAGTGACCAGTTACAGGACCACTGCCAGAAGTTGATGAGAAACAAAGAGCAAGAGATTCTGAAGGCTCGAAACAAGGAACAAACACGAGATCTTTTGCCCCCAACACAGCACTATCTGAAACCAGGATGGATTGAATTGAAGGCCCCTCATTTTCACCAAGCAGAATCCCATCTAAAACGTAATGAGGCATCACTGCCATCAGTTCTTCAGTATCAAGCCAATCCTTCCAATCAAATGACCTCCAAACAATACACTGGAAATTCCAACATGCCTGGAGGGCTCCCAAGGCACACTTACACCAAGAAAACGACACAGCTGGAGCACAAGTCACAAATGTACCAAGCTGAAATAAATCAAGGGCAATCCCAAGGTACAGTGGACCAACATCTCCAGTTCCAAAAACCTTCACACCAGGTGCACTTCTCCAAAACAGACCATTTACCCAAAGCTCATGTGCAGTCAGTGTGTGGCACTAGATTTCATTTTCAACAAAGAGCAGATTCCCATACTGAAAAACTTATGTCCACATTGTTGAAACAGCACTTGAATCAACAGGCTTCAGAGACTGAGCCATTTTCAAACTCACATCTTTTGCAACATAAGCCTTATAAACAGGCAGCACAGACACAACCATCCCAGATTTCACATCTCCCTCAAAACCAGCGACAGCAGCAAAGATTACAAATAAAGAATAAAGAAGAAATACTCCAGACTTTTCCTCGTCCCCAAAGCAACCATGATCAGCAAAGAGAAGGATCATTCTTTGGGCAGATTAAAGTGGAAGAATGTTTTCATAGTGAAAATCAGTATTCAAAATCAAGTGAGTTCCAGACTCATAATGCCCAAATGGGACTGGAGGAAGCACAGAATATGAATAGTAGAGATTCCCCTTATAGTCAGACCATGAAATCAAGTGCATGCAAAGTACAGGTTTCTTGTTCAAACAATATACACCTAGTTTCAGAGAATAAAGAACAGACTACACATCCTGAACTTTTTACAGGAAACAAGACCCAAAACTTGCATCACATGCAATATTTTCCAAATAATGTGATCACAAAGCAAGATCTTCACAGGTGCTTTCAAGAACAGGAGCAGAAGTCACAACAAGCTTCAGTTCGACAGGGATATAAAAGTAGAAACCAAGATATATCTGGTCAACAAGCTGCACAACTTGCTCAGCAAAGGTACTTGACACATAACCAAGCAAATGCTTTTCCTGTGCCTGACCAGGGAGGAAGTCACGCTCAGACCCCTCCCCAGAAGGACATTCAAAAGCATGCTGCGCTAAGGTGGCATCTCTTACAGAAGCAAGAACAGCAGCAAACACAGCAGTCTCAGACTGAGTCTTGCCATAGTCAGATGCATAGGCCAATTAAGGTGGAACCTGGATCCAAGCCACATGCCTGTATGCACACAGCACAACCAGAAAACAAAACATGGAAAAAGGTAACTAAGCAAGAAATTCCACCTCCAAGCTGTGATAATGTCCAGGAAAAGAGCATCATTGAGACCATGGAACAGCATCTGAAGCAGTTTCAGGTCAAGTCGTTATTTGACCATAAGGCTCTTACTCTCAAATCACAGAAGCAAGTAAAAGTTGAAATGTCAGGGCCAGTAACAGTTTTGACTAGACATACCACTGCTGCAGAACTTGATAGCCACACCCCAGCTTTAGAGCAGCAAGCAACTTCTTCTTCAGAAAAGACACCAACCAAAAGAACAGCTGGTTCTGTTCTCAATAATTTTATAGAGTCACCTTCCAAATTACTAGATACTCCTATAAAAAATTTATTGGATACACCTGTCAAGACTCAATATGATTTCCCATCATGCAGATGTGTAGGTAAGTGCCAGCAGTGTACTGAGACACATGGTGTTTATCCATAATTAGCAAATTTATCTTCAGATATGGGATTTTCTTTCTTTTTTTTTTAATCTTGAGTCTGGCAGCAATTTGTAAAGGCTCATAAAAATCTGAAGCTTACATTTTTTGTCTTTAAATTACCAATGCTTGTGTCTTATGAAAGAGAACTTCACTTACATTGTTTTTTTAAAAAAAAAATTAAATAATTATGCATGTTTATTTTTCCCTCTATTCAAACCCTGTAAAATTTGAATGTATCTGTTTTAGATCAGTTCATCTATTTAGTTCTTTGTATATTATCTCCTGGAGAGACAGCCAGGCAGCAAAAAATCTATTAAAATGAGAAAATAACTGCGATATGCAGTCTAATGTAGGAACTTTATTTTTTAACTCAAGGTAAAATATAATAGTTTTACAAGATTTCTGGCTAATAGGGAAATTATTATCTTCAGTCTTCATGAGCTGGGGGAAACTGTAATGCTGACACTCTTAGTGCTCCGAAAGTTGCCTTTCCTCCATTTATACATTTGGAATGTTGCAATTTATATTCATTTTGATTCCATTTTCTCTAAACTTTCATCCTTTTGATTAAAAAAAATATGATACAGGCATACCTCAGAGACATTGTGGGTTTGTCTCCATACCACCACAATCAAGTGAATATTACAATAAAGCAAGTTGTAAGAACATTTTTGTTTCTCACTGTATATAAAAAGTTAGTTGTATACTATACTGTAATATACTAAGTGTGCAGTAGCATTGTGTCTAAAAAATACATACTTATTTAAAAATAATTTATTGCTAAAAATATTGCTAACATTTGGGCCTTTAGTGAGTTCTAATCTTTTTGCGGGTGGAGGGTCTTGCTTTAATGTTGATTGCTGTGGACTGATCATGGTGGGAGTTGCTGAAGGTATGATGGCTGTGTGTGTGGCAATTTCTTAGACAACAATGAAGTTTGCTGCATCAATTGACTTTTCCATTCACAAAAGATTTCTCTGTAGCATGCAGTGCTGTTTGATAGCATTTTACCCACAGCGAATTTCTTTCAAAATTGAACTCAATCCTCTCAAACTGTGCTGCTGCTTTATCAACTAAGTTTTTCTAATATTCTAAATTATTTGTTGTCATTTCAACAGAGTTTACAGCATCTTTGCCAGAAGTATATCCCATCTCAAACATTCTTTGTTCATCCGTAAGAAGCAACTCTTATCCTTTCAAGTTTTTTCACAATATTGGAGTCATTCAGTCACATCTTCAGGCTCTCCTTCTAATTCTGATTCTCTTGCTACATCTACCTCATCTACCGTGGCTTCCTCCACTGAAGTCTTGACTTCCTCAAAGTAATCCATGAGGGTTGGAATCAACTTCTTCCAAACTCCTGTTAATGTTGATATATTGACCATCTCCCATGAATTATGAGTGTTTTTAATAACTTCTAAATGGTGAATCCTTTCCAGAAGGCTTTCAATGTACTTTGCCCAGATCCATGAGAAGAATCACTATCTTGGCAGCTGTAGACTAACAATATATTTCTTAAGTGATAAGAATTGAGTCAAAAGCACTCCTTGATCCATGGGCTGCAGAATGAATATTGTGTTAACAGACGTGAAAACAGCATTAGTCTCCTTGTGCATCTCCATCAGCACTCTTGGGTGACTAGGTGCCTTGAGCAGTAATATTTTGAAAAGAAGCTTAGGTTTTGTAGTTATTGTTGTGTGTGTGTGTTTTTTATTATTTATTTTTTTAGCAGTAAATCTCAACACTGGGCTTAAAATATTCAGTAAACTATGTTATAAACAGATGTGTTATCGTCCAGACTTTGTTGTTCTATTACTCTACACAAACAGAGTAGACTTAGCATAATTCTAAAGGGCCTTAGGATTTTCAGAATGGTAAATGGAGATGGGCTTCAACTTAAAATCACGGCCTACATTAACCTGTAACAAGAGAATCAGCCTGTCCTTTGAAGCAAGGCATTGACTTCTATCTATGAAAGTCCTAGATGGCATGTCTTTCAATAGAAGGCCGTTTCAACTACATTTAAGAATCTACTGTATGGTAGAGCCACCTTCAGCAACGATCTTAGCTAGATCTTCTGCATAACTTGCTGCAGCTTCTACATCAGCACTTGCTGCCTCATCTCGTCCTTTTATGTTATAGAGACAGCTTCTTAAGCTTTATAAGGCAACTTCTGCTAGCTTGCAACTTTCCTTCTGCAGCTTCCTCACTCTCTTCATAGAATAAAAGAGAGTCAGGGCCTTGCTCTGGATTAAGTTTTGACTTAAGGAATGTTGTGGCCCGCGTGATCTTCTATCCAGACTACAAAAACATTCTCCATATCAGCAGTAAGGCTGTTTTGCTTTCTTACCTTTCATGTGTTCACTGGAGTAGCACTTTTAATTTCCTTCAAGAACTTTTCCTTTACATTCACAGCTTGGCTAACTGGCATGCAAGGCCTAGCTTTCAGCCTCTCTCAGCTTTTGACATGACTTCCTCACTTAGCTCAGTCGTATCTAGCTTTTAATTTAAAGTGACAGACATACAACTCTTCCTTTCACTTGAACACTTAGAGGCCACTGTAGGGTTATTAATTGGCCTAATTTCAATATTGTTGTGTTTTGGGGAACAGAGAGGCCCAGAGAGAGGAAGAGAGCCATGGGAAAGGCTGGTTGACAGAGCACACAGAATGCACACAACATTTATCAGATTAGGTGGCACCCCAAGACAGTTAGAACAGTAATATCAAAGATCACTGATCACAGATCACCATCCCTAACAGATATAATAATAATAATAAAGCTGAAGGTACTGTGAGAATTGCCAAAATGTGGTACAGAGACATGAAGTGAGCACAAATGACACTGATAGACTTACTTGACACATGAGATTGCCACAAACCTACAGTTTGTAAAAGTCACAGTAACTGCAAATCATGGTAAAATGAGGTATGCCTGTATTCCATTTAAAAAAAAAAAAGCTTTTGTTTAATTCATGATACATACTAGGTCTACAGGAATAGTGAAACATTTTTGCTGATGGATGTAGATATATATGTGGGTAGAGATGAAGATCTTAATTACAGCTATGCAGTATAGATTTAGTTTAGGACATTTGAAAAGACAAATGTTAAATTAGTGTGACTAATGGCATACCCATGCCATGTTTTCCCTCTTGCAAAGAGATACCCCACCCCCACATTGTGTAGGAGGATGGAGGGAGGACTCACACTACCCCTCTTTGTGTGTGGTTATTAAGTTGCCTCACTGGGCTTAAACACCACACGTCTCATAGGTAATATTTGGTAAGTTGTAATCATCATCACTCTTCTCTTATCACCCAACCCTGTCTTCCCACTTTTCCATCTTCACTGGTTTGCAACAGCCCCTTCTTTTTGCCTGACTCTCCAGGATTTTCTCGCATCATAAATTGTTCTGAAGTACATACTAATATGGGTCTGGATTGACGATTGATATTTACAGAACAGTAATTAAGTATTGTGGGGAAATAGGAAAAAACGGTATCCTTCACAATAAACCAAGCAATATCTGGGGCTGGGCTACAGCAGGAAATTTTATTTTTAATATTTTAAAATCCGAGTGACAGGCTTCCAGTTAGCTTCAAATGTTTTTTTCTTTTTTCAGCTAAAAAAAATTGGATTGTAGTTGATACTACATATAATACATTCTAATTCCCTCACTGTATTCTTTGTTCAGTTTCACTTATTTGGTTTAAAATAACTTTTTATCCCATATCTGAAATGTAATATATTTTTATCCAACAACCATCATGTACATATACTTCATTATGTGGCACATTTTCTAATAGATCAGTCCATCAATTTACTCATTTTAAAGAAAAAAAATTTAAGTCACTTTTAGAGCCCTTAATGTGTAGTTGGGGGATAAGCTTTGTGGATGTAGCCTTTATATTTAGTATAATTGAGGTCTAAAATAATAATCTTCTATTATCTCAACAGAGCAAATTATTGAAAAAGATGAAGGTCCTTTTTATACCCATCTAGGAGCAGGTCCTAATGTGGCAGCTATTAGAGAAATCATGGAAGAAAGGTAATTAACGCAAAGGCACAGGGCAGATTAACGTTTATCCTTTTGTATATGTCAGAATTTTTCCAGCCTTCACACACAAAGCAGTAAACAATTGTAAATTGAGTAATTATTAGTAGGCTTAGCTATTCTAGGGTTGCCAACACTACACACTGTGCTATTCACCAGAGAGTCACAATATTTGACAGGACTAATAGTCTGCTAGCTGGCACAGGCTGCCCACTTTGCGATAGATGCCAGAAAACCCAGGCATGAACAGGAATCGGCCAGCCAGTCTGCCAGCCACAAGGTACTGGCACAGGCTCCAAAGAGAGGTCCCACTCTGACTTTCCCACCTGATAATAAAGTGTCAAAGAGGAAAGAATTGTCAAGTGTGTATAAGAAAGGAACCACTGAATTAAATCCACCTAGTATTGCAAATGAGTAGTTATCTTTAAGTTTTCTTTTACTATAAAAAGAGAGCAAGTGTGATATGTTGAATAGAAAGAGAAACAGATACTATTTACAGCTGCCATTTTTTTTTTTTTTTCACCATCAATCACAGGTATACAAGTTCTTGCCTTTACTCCTGCATGTAGAAGACTCTTATGAGCGAGTTAATGCAGAGAGGGCCTTTCATATAAATTTATACAGCTCTGAGCTGTTCTTCTACTAGGGTGCCTTTTCATTAAGAGGTAGGCAGTATTATTATTAAGGTACTTAGGATGCATTGGGGCAGCAAGGACATATTCGGTATCATTCTTGCTCCATTTCCAAATTATTCATTTCTAAACTAGCATGTAGAAGTTCACTAAATAATCATCTAGTGGCCTGGCAGAAATAGTGAATTTCCCTAAGTGCCTTTTTTTTAAAAAAAAAAACAAGCAGTAGATGGTGTTTTGCTCATAAGGGAAGATATAGTCTATTTCCAGAACTATTCTATATTTTCAATATGGCTAGATACTAATTATTTGCCAGCCCTCTTTTCTAAATTGTGAGACATTCTTGGAGGAACAGTTTTAACTAAAACCTATTATGACTCCCCAAATTTTAAAATAGCTAAATTTAGTAAGGGGGAAAATAATAGTTTATGCTTTAGAAGACTGAACTTAGCAAACTAACTTGAATTTTGTGCTTTGTGAAATTTTATATAGAAATGAGCTTTCCCGTTATTTTCACCCAACATGTAATTTACAAAATAGTTCATTACAGTTATCAATACATTTTGATACTGAAGAAAAACAAAGCTTAAAAACTATTATCCAATTTGCTTGGCTTAGACCTGTTTTTTTGTTTTTTTTTGTTTTTTTTTTAAAACCCATTCATTTCTCAGGATGTGGTCATAGAATAAAGTTGTGCTCAAATGTTCAAATATTTTGATTGCCTTTTGAATTCATTTGCTAATTGTAAGTGTGTGTGTGTTTCTGTGGGTTTCTTTAAGGTTTGGACAGAAGGGTAAAGCTATTAGGATTGAAAGAGTCATCTATACTGGTAAAGAAGGCAAAAGTTCTCAGGGATGTCCTATTGCTAAGTGGGTAAGTGTAACTTGATAAAGCTTTTGGTGTTGAATTTTGGGCGTTTTTATTTGTAAATCTAACACTGAGAATAGGGTTATTCAGATTAAAGATTCATGACAGTTGAAAAGAGCATAACCTGTATTTTTTATCGTGTGTTATCTCTTAAGAAGTTGCAGATTTGTTCTAAAATCAACAATCTGTATTTAATTGAAAGAATTTAGTGATGGGGAGGAGGTCCATTCTAGTGCCTGCTAAATGTATAATCCTTCTTAGAATGTGAAGTGGTCCTTAATCTTTTAAATACCTTCACTTAGTCTTTATATTTTCATTTATGAAAACCTTGAACTAAGACTTATGTATCTTTCATCTAGCTCTGATTTTAAGCAGGTAGCATTTAATTGTCCCCACTGTACTGGGTATGGTCTGCTAAACATTAAGAAGTAGTTTTGCATCTCTCCTTTTTCTGATACCAGGGTCAATGCCCACTTTTTATAGAGGCAAAAGGCAAATTGCACATGCTGATAAATGTTGCCCTAATTGTGACCTAAACATGATAAAATATACATACATAAGTGCTCTTATCTGCTGCAAGTGACCTTTGTTTTGTTTTGGTTGGGGTGGGGGGTGTTTGGGATGGAATGGTGATCTGCACAGGTGGTTCGCAGAAGCAGCAGTGAGGAGAAGCTACTGTGTTTGGTGCGGGAGAGAGCTGGCCACACCTGTGAGGCTGCAGTGATTGTGATTCTCATCCTGGTGTGGGAAGGAATCCCACTGTCTCTGGCTGACAAACTCTACTCGGAGCTTACTGAGACGCTGAGGAAATACGGCACGCTCACCAATCGCCGGTGTGCCTTGAATGAAGAGTAAGTGAAGCCCAGGGCCTCTTCCAGACTCTGGGTCCACTCATAGGAAAGCCTAATCTTTGGTCGGAAGAAAGAGAGTTTAATGTGCATTTTTACATTTATAAAATGGGGATCAAAATGCCTGTCTGGCAGTCTTGCAATAAGAAGCTGTATTTGCTAACATGAATAATTTGAGATGATTTCATTACCTGATATGTACAGACAGTTTAGCTATTAATTAGGAGCAATCAGAGTGTCTGCACCTACATGGCCTCAGTTATACCGTAAACTTGAAATTATTTACGTGCTCACATGCTACAAGTGACAGCTCCTGTGTGCCTGGCCACTATATTAATACATACTGACTCCATTTCCATGTTGCAGTACCTGAAACAGAAAGTAAGTCTGATGAGAAACTTTGGGCCAGGTTAAATACCTTCCATATGTATGTAGAAAATCAAAATACAAAGCCTTAGAAGTTCTGTAGAAATAGAACTGATTTTTACTTTCATTTGGTCTATTCATTATTTCCACAATAGTAATAAAAACTGCTTCCACTTTTACTGCTGCTAAATGACCAGGAAATTCCTGGGTATGGATATATATTATTTTCCAGGAATATAAGAATTTAGAATAGAACTGCAAGAGTATGCGCTTAAATATATTCAGTGTATCCAATTCCTAATGTTTTGTTTCAACACCATCCACTTTGCAAGAAGTCTAAACCTTCACTTGGAGAAAGCTTCATTTTTAATATTCCTCTACTGTGCTGATAATCCTATATATAACACTAAACGAATATATGAATTTTCACAGTGCTACACAGAAATCCTACAATATTTTGCTCACAATTGGTTTTAAAATAATTTTAATTTTGCACTCTCCTTTAGTCTATTTTTCTCTGCATCCGCCAAACTACAGAATCATTTGCTGAGCTTATAAGAAATGCTCGTACTGCTCATTGCAACAACTAGCCAAATTTGTCCTTTGCTGTTTGTAACTCTAACTAGCATGGTTTTACTAAGTTTATGCTAACGCAGTTTTTCTCTGGGTTGTGGGAGACAAATAAACTATAAACAATCTATTTAGAAAAGTTACTGTTTCTATATGAAAGTGTGACTTGACTTTCTATGACAATTATGATCCAAAAATCTTATGGTGTGTACCTGACCACTTTTACAAATGATTATTTGGAAGGTAGAAGTTGCTGATTCATAACACATAACTTATAAACTTATGATGGACTACTTTAAGCATAAATTTTTTTAATCTACCCTGATTAAAAAGCTCTTGCACTTTCTGGAAAAAAAAATGTATGTAGGTGCCTTTAATCAGAAAGAAAATAAAAATTAAGGCTCCTTGGGCTCATATTGATAATAGCAGTTCTCTCAGGAATTCAGCAATAATGCATTGCCTTTAAAGCAGAATATCTCTTAGACTTGATGATTTGAAATTCTAAGTCACTGAAGAACTTCCCGTGAAAATAATAGTTGTTTTAAAATTTCTTTTCAAGAATAGTCCTATTGCAATATGTTTGCATTTCTTGAAGTTGCCTGGAAATGATATTTTATTCATTGAAATGGATTTAATTTTCATTAACATAAATCTCTAATATTTTTCTTGGCTCACTGCAATCTCTACCTCCTGGGGTAAAGTGATTCTCATGCCTCAGCCTCCCTAGTATCTGGGATTACAGGCACCCACTATCATGCCTGGCTAATTTTTGTACTTTTAGTAAAGACAGGGTTTTACCATGTTGGCCAGATTGCTTTCGTACCCTTAGCTTTAGGTGATCCATCCGCCTCAGCCTCCCAAAGTCCTGGGATGACAGGTGTAGCCCACCATGCCCGGCCAGCTTTTCCTTAATTCTTATAAATGCCAATGCCTGAAATGGAATCTGACATATAAAAAATTACTTGAAGACGTTTTATTATTTTGCATTTGAAAACCATGAAAAATGATTAGACCAGAGTCTCAGAAAACTTGTAGATTGTTAGTTTAACTACTCTAAATGTCAGGCAAATACAAAACTATTAAAAGACAAGCTTCAAATATTAAGACAATTTAAAAGCAAAGCTATACACTTTTGCTTTTTGTCTAGAGTTTCAGGGTAAATATGAATACTCATTTAGATGATGCTTAAGCTATGCTTATGCATACTTAGAGCAATTCTCCAAAATGAAAAATTTTAATACTTAAATACTTGATTAAAATAGATACATCCAATGTCAATAACAGACTTTGCTCAGAAATAGCTTTTGAAGTTTCTTCTACCCCATAAATAGATTTTGTTTTATGGCTGGCAGAAGTAAAAATTACAACTTGTTGCCAAGAACAGAGAATAATCTCAAATGGGGGCTGTGGACTCAGTTTTATGTTCAGAGCTATGTGAACCTCCTCACTGACTTCTTACAAATCCCTGTGTCCACATGCTCCAAACCACCCACTGCAAGTTCAGCAAAGAACTCTGAGAGCATCTTTCAGTGGGAAAGTAGAAACTGATTTTTATATTTCCTTTGAGCCAAACCAGCTGTTTCTTCTTTAAAGATTTCCCTTAAGGATTTCCCTTTTATGACTAAGTCTAACCAATATTTTTTTGGCAAGTAAGAGTTGTGGGAGTGTATCTGTCATCATAAGGAAATCAAAGCCAGAAATGCCTTCTGCCATGGTGGGTAATGTTAAACATTTCAAGGAACTTTATATTATAAAACTTGTCAAACATAAAAGGAAAAGAGCAATATAATGAATTCCATGGACCCATCACATAGCATCAATATTTATCAGCATTTTATCAATTTTTTTATATATTTTTCCCATACACACTTACACTAGTGTTTGAAAGCAGAACACAGATAATATATCATCTTACCTGTTTTCTATGTATTTCTAACAGGTAAAGCCTTTATCATTTAATATTTAGTATGTGTTTGTTCAGATTACCTCATTAGATTCTATTTCAAAAAACACATACTTAAAAAAAAAGATATTGAGAAAAAGCCTTTGCAATGTGATTGACACTTCTGAGTAGTGTGATCCCAGTTAATGCCCATTGTCTGGCATAACTATTAAATAAAACTTCCTCTCATAAAATTGTCTCTGTTTAGAAGATAAATTCTATGATTCACAAGCCTCTTTTGATTTATAAGTCCTTCTCCTTTTTTTTATGAATATGTTTTTTAAAGAAACTGTGTGATTTTTCTCTCTGAAATTCTCCACCTTCTGGATTTGGCCAATTTCATCTTGGTTCTTTTGTTTAACCTATCTGTCTCCAGAATCTTCTGTGGACTGGTAGTTTGACTTACTCCATGTATTTTTTCTAATTGAGATATAATTCACATACCATAAAATTCATCCTTTTAAAGTATACAATTCAGTTGTTTCAGTACATTCATAAAGCTGTGCAAAGGTCACCTCTGCCTAGTTTCAGATCATTTTCATCATTCCCAGAAGGAAACCCTGTATATTAGGCAGTCACTTCCCCTTCTCCCCTTTTCCTTCCTCTAAGTAGCAATCACCAATAAACATTCAGTTTCTCTGGATCTGCCTATTCTGGGCATTTTGTATTAGTGAAGTCATATATTTGGCCTTTCTGTCTGGCTTCTTTCACGTACCTTAATGTTTTCAAGTCTCATCTGTTTGTTAAAAAAGATAAATACTTTTTTACCCTTTTTTTGGCTAGTTTTATATATATATAAAAATATAAAAATTATAATGTATAAAATATATAATGTATATAATGTATACATTATAATATATAATGTATAAAATATATATAATATATATATTATATATAAATTATATATATTTATATATAACTTTTTTTTGAGACAGACTCGCTCTCTTACCCAGGCTGGAGTGCAATGGCACAATCTCAGCTCACTGCAACCTCCATCTCCCAGGTTCAAGCAATTCTTATGCCTCAGCCTCCCAAGTAGCTGGGATTACAGGTGTGCACCACCACATGTAGCTTATTTTTGTACTTTTAGTAGAGACAGTGTTTTGCTATGTTGGCCAGGCTGGTCTCAAACTCAGCCTCAAGTGATCCTCCCACCTTAGCCTCCCAAAGTGCTGGGATTACAGGCATGAGCCACCACACCTGGCCAGATTTTTTAAATTTATTAGTTAATTGACATTTGGATTGTTTCCACATTTTGGCTATTATGAATTATGCCGCAGTGAACATCGGTGTACGAGTTTTTATGTGAATATGTTTTGAATTATCTTGGGATATACACCTAGGAGTGACATTGTTAGTAATATGGTAACTCTATGTATAACTTTTCAAAGAACTGCCAAACTATTTTCCAAAGTAGCTGCATCCTTTTACATTTCTGCCAACAATGTATGAAGCTTCCAGTGTTTCCACATCCTCAAGAAAATGTTATTGTTTGTCTTTTTAATTATAACCATCCAATTGGGTGTGAAGTTTATCTCATGATTTTGATTTGCATTTTCCTAATTGCTGTTTGGCATCTTTTCTTGTGTTAATTGACCATGTATTTTTTTTGAGAACAGTTTACTTACATATTTTTGTGTTGTTTATTTTTAGAGTTGTAAGAATATATGTTGATACTAGAACTTTGTCAAACGCATGGTTTGCAGATATTTTCTCCTATCCCACAAGTTGTCTCTTCACTTTGATAATACCCTTAAAGTGTAAAAGTTTTCATTTTGATGAAACTCAATTTCTGTTTTTTAATTGGTTGCTTTGTGCTTTTGGTGTCATATTTAAGAAATCATTGCCTAATTCAAGATCTGAAAGATTTACACCTATGCTTTCTTCTCAGAGTATTATAACTTTAGCTCTTACATTTAGACTTTTTATTAATGTTGAGTTAATTTGATGGTAAGAGATAAGAGTCCAACTTCATTCCTTTGCAAGTAGCTGTCCAGTTGTCTCAGCACCATTTGTTGGAAGAGACCGTTTTTTTTTTTTTTTTTTTTTTTTTATTTGACCAAGATATATGAGTTTATTTCTGGACTCTTAATTATATTGTCTTAATCTACATGACTGTTCTTATGCCAGTACCACACTGTGCCGATTCCTGTAGCTTTGTAGTAAATTTTGAAATCAAGACAGGTAAGTCTTCCAACTTTGTTCTTTTACAAGACTGTTTTGGCTACCATATTTCTTATGTTTCCATATACATTTTAAGATCAGCTTGTCAGTTTCCCTCCTTCTGGGTTTTTTTTTTTTTTTTTTGGTAGAGCTAGGGTTTTACTATATTACCCTGGCTGGTCTTGAGATCCTGGGCTCAAGAGATCATCCCACCTAGGCTTCGCAGAGTGCTGGAATTACAGGTGTGAGCCACCACACCTGGCCCCCTTCTGGAATTTTGACTCGGGTTCTGTTGAATCTGTAGGTCAATTTGGAGAGTATTGGTATCTTAATATTAAATCTTCCAATTTGTGAACATAGGATATTTTTCTGTTTACTTAGATCTTAAATTTCTTTCAATAATGTTTTGGATAAAACAGGTACAAAGTCCTGCACTTTTTTTTTTTTTTTTTTAAGACAGAGTATGGTTCTGCTGCCCAGGCTGGAGTGCAATGGTGCCACCTCAGCTCACTGCAGCCTCCACCTCCAGGATCACGTGATTCTCCTGCCTCAGTCTCCCAAGTAGCTGGAACTACAGGTGCATGCCACCATGCCTGCTAAATTTTTGGTATTTTTAGTAGAGACAGGGTGCATGCCACCATGTCTGGCTAATTTTTTGGTAGTTTAGTAGAGATAGGGTTTCACCATGTTAGCCAGGCTGGTCTCAAACTCCTGGCCTCAAGTGATCTGACTGCCTTGGCTTCCCAAAGTGCTGGGATTACAAGCATGAGTCACCATGCCTGGCCTGAAATTCTTTTGTTAAAACATTCTATGCATTTTTTTTTTTTAAATCCTATTGCAAACTCCAATTCTTTGTTGATAATGTACAGTCATATATTTGACTTTTATATATTGGTCTTATATCCTACCAACTTGCTGAACTATCTTATTAGCACTAACTTTTTTGGATAGATTCTTTAGGATTTGCCACATACAAGATTATGTCATCTCCAAATAGAAATAGTTTTATTTCTTCATTTCCAGTCTGAGTGTCTCTATTAATTTTTGTTGCTAATTGACCAGTTAGAACTTCCAGAAAATATCAGATACAATTAACAAGTGCAAACATCCTTGTCTTATTCATTTTAGGAAGAAATTTTTAGTTTTTCACCATTAAGTATGATACTAGTTGTAGGGTTTTTTTTAAAAAAAAAAAAAAAAAGAAAAGAGACTTCTGTGTCAAGTTCAGAAGTTCCCTTCTGTTACTAGTTTGTTGAATAATTTTATTATGAAAGGTGAACTTTACTCGAATGCTTTGGCTACATCTAATGAAATGAAAATGGTTTCTTCTATTTTCTTCTGTTAATATGGTATATGGATTCATTTTTATACATTAGATTAACATGGCATTTCTGGAATAAATCCCACTTGGCCTTAGTGTTTACTACTTTTTATATATTGCTGGAGTCAGTTTGCTAGAATTTTATTGAGGACTTTTGCATCTCTGTTGATGAGGTATATTGATCTATAGTTTTCTTGTGGTGTCTTTGGTTTTGGTATCAGAGTAATTCTGACTTCACAAAATGCATTGGGAAATGTTTCTTTCTCTATCTTTTGGAAGAGTTTGTAAAGAACATGATTTAACTCTTTTTTAAATGTTTGTGGGCTTTCCTTTGTGGGAATTTATCAAACGTTTTTTAAATAGATTATTTTTAAAGCTATTTTAGAGTAACAGCAATATTGAGTGAAAGGCACAAGCTTCCCGAACTACATGCAGCCCCTATATGTGCATAGCCTCCCTCATTATCAACATCCCTTACCAGAATGGTACATTTGTTGCAATCAGTGAACCTGCATTGACACATCAGTATCACTGAAAGTTCATAGTTTAGAGTTCACTTTTGGTGTTATATATTCTGTGAGTTTGGATCCATGTTTAATGACATGTATTCACCATTACAGTATCATTTAGAGTAATTTCACTGCATTAAAAGTCTTCTGTACCCTATCTATTTATCTCTCCCAGCCCACTAACCCTTAGCAACCAATGATCTTTTTGTCTCCATAGTTTTGCCAATTCCAGAATGTCGTATAGTTAGAATGGTACAGTATATGTAGCCTTTTAAGACTGGTTTTTGTCACTTGGTAATAAACTTTTAAGTTTTTCACCATGCCTTTGTAGCTCATTTCTTTTCAGCACTGAATGTTAGTCCATTATCTGGATGTATCACAATTTATCCATTCACATACTGAAGGACATCTTATTTGTTTCCAAGTTTTGGCAGTTATGAATAAAGCTGTTATGTTAGTATACAGGTTTTTGTGTGGACAAAAGTTTTCCGCTCCTTTGAGTAAATACCACAGAGCACGGTAGCTTGATTAATAAGAGAAATATTTTTCCTAGTTTGCACCTTGTTTTTTTTTTTTTATTCTCTTGACAGTATGCAGAACAGAAAGTGTTAATTTTAATGAAGTTTAGATTATTGGTTAATTCATGAACAATATTTTTGGTATTATATCTAGAATATCAACACCAAGCCCAAGGTCATCTGTATGTTCTATGTTATCTTCCAAGAGTTTTATGGTTTTGCATTTTACATTTAGGTCTGTGACCCATTTTTCCTTAATTTTTGCAAAAGTTATAAAGACTGTGTATAAATTCACTTTTTTTGCTTGGAGTTGTCCAGTTGTTCTCATACATTTTTTAATGACTA
The DNA here is from genome assembly GCF_001604975.1 of Cebus imitator. Taxonomy (NCBI): domain Eukaryota; kingdom Metazoa; phylum Chordata; class Mammalia; order Primates; family Cebidae; genus Cebus; species Cebus imitator. The sequence goes on along the minus strand of NW_016107921.1, from coordinate 942,711 downwards.
TCTTTGCTTTATTGCATTGCCTGTGCTACTCTGTCAAAGATCAGTTGATTATAGTTGAGTGGCCTGTTTCTGTACTCTATTCTGTCCCATTGATATATCTGTCTATTCTTTCACCAATGCCACACGATCCTGGTAACTTGAGCTTCAGAGTAAGTCCTACAATCATATAGTGTCAGTCCTCTGACATTGTTTTTCTCCTTCAGTATTGAGTTGGCTATTCTTTTGCATCTTATTACTAAGTGACAAAAACCAGTCTGAAAAGGCTGTATATACTGTATCATTTATTGGTATTTTGCCTCTTGATAAAAACTTTAAAATCAGTTTGTCAATATCCTCAAAATCTTGACAGAATTTTGATGAGAGATTGCACTGCATTTCTAGATTGAGTTAGAAATACTGCCATCTTGACAATACACAACTTCCTATCCATGAACGTCTTTATTTCTTTTATATCCTTCTTTAGAATTTTGTATTTTCCTCATGTAGACCTTGTACAAATTGTAGATTTATATATAAGTATTTCATTTTGGGGGTGCTAATGAAAATGTATTTTTATCTCATTCTTGTGTATTGCTGGTATGCAGAAAAGTGAGCAGCTTTTGTATATGAAACTTGTTTCCTACAACCATGTTATAATCACTTATTAGATCCAGTTTATTTATTTAACTTTAGTTGCATACTATATCTGGCATTTCTCCCCATGTTATTCCTCCCTACCCTCCCTTCCTTCCCTACCCCCTGCTGTCTCTCCCCTACCCCCACCAACTGCCCCTAGTGTGTGATGTTCCTCTCACTGAGTCCATGTGTTCTCATTGTTCAACACTCACCTATGAGTGAGAACATGCGGTGTTTGTCTTTCTGTTCTTGTGTCAGTTTGCTGAGAACGATGGTTTCCAGATTCATCCAAGTCCCTAAAAAGGATGCAAATTCAACATTTTTTATGGCTGCGTAGTATTCCATGGTGTATATGTACGGCATTTTCTTTGTCCAGTCTATCATTGATGGGTATTTGGGTTGGTTCCAGGTCTTTGCTATTGTACACAGGGCTGCAGTGAACATACGTGTGCATGTGTCTTTATACTAGAACGATTTATAGTTCTTTGGGTATATGCCCAGTAATGGGGTTGCTAGGTCAAATGGAATTTCTATTTCTAGATCCTTGAGAAATTGCCACACTGTCTTCCACAGTGGTTGAACTAATTTACACTCCCAACTGTGTAAGAGTGTTCCTATTTCTCCACATCCTCTCCAGCATCTGTTGTCTCCAGATTTTTTAATGATCGCTATTCCAACTGGTGTGAGATGACCTCTCAATGTGGTTTTGATTTGCATTTCTCTAGTGACCAGTGATGGTGAACATTTTTTCATATGTTTGTTGGCCTCATATATGTCTTCTTTTGAAAAGTGTCTGTTCATATCCTTTGCCCACTTTTGAATGGGGTTATTTTTTTCTTGTAAATCTGTTTTAGTTCTTTGTCTATTCTGGATACTAGCCCTTTGTCAGATGGGTAGATTGAAAAAATTTTTTCGCATTCTGTTGGTTGTAGATCCAGTTTTTTTGTTATTCTTTTGTATTTTCTAGGCAATCATGTCATCTGCAAAAACTTCTTCCTAATCTGTATGTGTTTTATTTTCTTGTCTTATTAGCTAGGATTTCCAGTTTGATGTTGAAAAGCATTGGTGAGAGGCAGTATTCTTGTCTTGTTCCTGATCTCAGCAGGAAATCTTCAATTTTATCAACATTAAATATGCTAGCTGTACGGTTTTGTAGATATTCTTTATCAGGTTCAGATACTTCTCCTCTTTTCCTAGTTTACTGAGAGGCTTTTGAAAATCATGAATTAATGTTGGATTTTGTAAATGGCTTTTCTCCACCTGTTGATATTACCATATGATTTTTCTTTAGCTTATTGATGCAATGGATTGATTTTCAAATTTGGAACTAGGCTGGCATGTGATACAACCCACATGGTTGTGATACATTATTATTTTTTTTTTTTGAGTCGGAGTTTCGCTCTTGTTACCCAGGCTGGAGTGCAATGGCGCAATCTCGGCTCACCGCAACCTCCGCCTCCTGGGTTCAGGCAATTCTCCTGCCTCAGCCTCCTGAGTAGCTGGGATTACAGGCATGCACCACACCATGCCCAGCTAATTTTTTTGTATTTTTAGTAGAGGCGGTGTTTCACCATGTTGACCAGGATGGTCTCGATCTCTTGACTTCGTGATCCACCCGCCTCAGCCTCCCAAAGTGCTGGGATTACAGGCGTATGCCACCGCATCCGGCCGTGATACATTATTATTTGTATATATTGTTGGATTTTGTCATTTGGTAAGGATTTTTGCATTCATTTTCGTGGTTGCTTTTAGTCTGTAGTTATTTCTTGTAAAGACTTTGGTGTTGGTATGAAGGTAGTGCTGACCTCATAGAATGAGTTATGAAGTATTTTCTCTGCTTCTATCTTGAGTGAGATTGTAGAGAATTGATATACTTTTTTCCTTAAAATTTTGATAGAAATCAGAATGAACCATCTGTGCCTGTTACTTTGTTTTCGAAAGTTATTATTCAATTTCTTTTATAAATATGAGCCTATTTAGATTTCTTTTTGTGTAAATATTGGTAGTTGTGCCTTTCAAGGAATTCGTCCTTTTCACCTTGATTATTAAATCTGTGGACACATTTGTTTATAATATTTCTTTATTATCCTTTGTTTTTAAGACAGAGTCTCACTATGGTTGCCCAAGCTGGAGTGCAGTTGCTCACTGCACTCACTTACAGTTGCTCTCAGCTCACTGCAGCTTCGACCTCCTGGGTTCAAGTGATTCACCCACCTCAGACTCCCAAGTAGCTGCGACTACAAACACACACCACCATGCCTGGCTAATTTTTTATTATTATTATTAGAGATGGGGTTTTGCGATGTTGCCCAGTCTGGTCTCAAACTCCTGGATTCAAGCAGTCTGCCCACCTTAGGCTCCCAGAGTGCTGGGATTACAAACATGAGCCATCATACCTAGCCTGATAGCAGAACTTTTTAAGAACAGAATGGTATATGACACTTTCCAAAACATTTTTTTTCCCCTCCTCCTATGGAGGCATGAAGGGATTTTTCTCCAATATTCATTGTGAGAACCTCACCTGGCTCCTGGATGTAAAAAAACACAAAACTGTGAGGACCCTATTGTGACTGGATGCCTCTGGAGTTGTTCACACAGAACCTCCAGCAATTTATCAATTATAATTGTGATTTTCCTATCCCAACACTGGTTCTTACAGAGGTTTCTGCTCTGGTAATTTGTAATTCCTTATATCATTCTGTCTTTCTGGTTTTGAGAGCAGTGATTTTCTCTGTGACCTCATTTCTCTGACCAATCTAAGTAGTGATTTCATCTTTTAACTTATTGTAGATATATTCAGATTTTCTATTTCTTCTTGAGTCAATTTCAGTAGTTTGTTTTTATAGAAGTTTGTTCTCCAGCTCTGCTTCAGCTCCATCCTATAAAATGAATGTGTTGAGTTTTCATTTACAACAAGGTATTTTCTAATTTCTATCATGAGTTTTTTTGGTTCCTGATTATATGGGAGTATATTTTTACATACTACCCAAATTTGCTTCTGTTATTTATAATTTTGTCAGAAAACACACTTTGCACAATATTTGTAGTGTTTGTTATTTTATTTAGACTTGTTTTATAACCTGACATACACTCCAACCTGGAGAACGTTTCATGTGTACTTAAGAAGAATGTGTATATTTGGCTGTTGGTGGTTGGCATGTTTTATAGACGTCTGTTACATCTAGTTGGTTTATAGTGTTTTTCACAACTTCTGTTTTCTTTTTAATCTTCTGCCTACTTTTAGCTATTATTGAAAGTGGATTAGTAAATTATTGCTTCCTTCCTTTAATTCTGCCACTTTTTGCTTCATGTATTTTGGTGCTCTGTTGCTGATTACATGTATGTTTACCATTGTTACATCGCTTTAATGACTTGAACTTTTTATTACAAAATTTATGTATCTTGTAGACAGCATATAGTTAAATCTTTATAAAAATCTATATCCCCAGTCTCTGCCTTTTAATTATTCAGTTCATATACATTTAAGGTAATTCTTGATAAGGTAGAATTTGTCTGCCATTTTGTCTATATCTTTTCTTTTTTCTCTGTTACTGTCTTTGTGTTCAATAGATATTTTCTAGTGTACTATGTTAATACCATAGTATTTTACTATATTTTTTGATGTTATTTTCTTAGTAGTTTCCTTGGGGATTACAATTAACTTATAACAACCTAGTCTGGAGTAATACCAATTTCACTGCAATAAAAGGAAACTTCCCATATAGCTCCATTCCCTCCTTTTCCTCTGTGCTCTTATTATACAAATTAAATTTTATATATTTTTTGACCATTAACACAGATTATGTTTTGTCTTTTAAATCAGATATATATTGTCATTTAAAACAAATAGGAAAAAAATAGTCACAAACAAAAATTAATATTTACCTATGTAATCTTTACTGGTGCTTTTAAAGTTCTTAGGTGGATTTGAAGTACTATCCAGTGTCCTTTCCTTTCAGCCTGAAGCACACATTCAGTATTTTTTATAGCACATGCCTAAAAACAGTAAACTCTTATCCAAGAATGTCATAATTTATTATATAATACATTCCTGAAATATAATTTTGCAAGATACAGAATTCTTGGTTCACAGTCTTTCTTGTGGCACTATGTCATCCCATTGCCTTCTGGTCTTCATTGTGTCTGATCAGAGATCAGCTATTAATCTCATTGGGGGTTCTGCGTATGTGATAATCTTACAGCTTTTATGATTTTCTTGTGTTATTGGCTTTAGCAGTGTGATTATGATGTTTACACGTTTGCATATCTTTGGATTTATGTTACATGGAGTTAGTTAAGCTTCTTGGAGGTCAGCTAAGGATTAGACAGAATTCCTTAGGTGCCTGAGACCAATAAGTCAATCTTTGACAAAGGGGTCTGTATGTGTATTGGGGCATGTATTCAACACTCAGTCAGGCTATTTGCAGCTCTGCATTAGCCTTTATTACCTGCTTGTGCAGAGTCTCAAGGTTAGACTGTGGTGAGAGCTTAGGGCTTTATCGGGTCTTCTATGAGTCCTACATTTGCATGTGGCTTTCTAAATTGCCAGGAATATATTTTCAAAGCCTTCTATGAATCATCTCATTTCTCAGGTTTTGCTTTTAAGCTTTTTTATCCTATTTTTTGCTCCAGTTTTTAGCCACACCTTAATCAGTGAAAATATTCAACAGTTGCCTATGATTATTTGACAAATACCTCTGTGGAAAAGGCAGTTCACGCTAGGTGAGTTTCAAGTTAGATAAGTAAAGATGACCTTACTATTTGGATCTTCCAGGAAACTACCAATTAGGTCAAATAATGTAAGTTCTCTGAGTGGTACTTTAGAGTATATCCAAACAATCTGGCCTCCTCTAGTGGCAGCCTGGCTGCTGCTTTTCATATTTAATGTGGGCTGTTTTGATCTACCATAGAGAAAGTTAAAATACCACAGAGTTCATTGTTCTTACTGAAATCCTGTTTTTCCCCCCCTTGAATAAATTCTTTCTATATTATTGCAAGTTTCTTGCTGATTTCCACATCTGAAGAAGCTGATTTTGACAATAATTATCAGTACTTACTGCTTTGATGGAGAAGAAAATCTTCAGAGATCCTTATTCTGCCATTTGTGCTAACATTTGTAAAGTGGTTATTTCTAATTGTAATATTCCTTTTGCATTTATTAGCTGGAATACTTTACAGGACTTTTCCTTATCAACTGTTTAGTCACCATGTAATATAGTTTCTAAGACAATGATAGAATAAATGCCTGCTAAGAATCTTGTCAAATTTCAGAGATTTTGATGGGAAATTATATTTAGAGATCATAGTCAGTGTCTAGATATGCTCCTTGCTATGGAGATGTCATTACTTTTAGGCTTTTTTAATGAGCAGATACATGAAGTAATTATTTTTTAGAAAGAAAATCTGAGATTAACTCAAGTTATTAATTCATACTATTTTTTCCTATTCATAGTTAAGATGATAGGGTATTATCTTTTGTTTTGTTTCTATTGTACATTGAAATTCTTGGTTTTTTATATTAATTTTTTTATATCACAGTATGCAGTAACTTAAAAATAATTTACAGTTCCATCTGAATATTATTTTCTTTATAAGTTGTTTTTTTTAATGTTTTCTTTGCTTACTTATATGTTTGTTTATTGTCATTAGGATATATAAAACTAGGGCTATAAAGTTGCAATACTGTATGTTAGCCAAAAACTAGGAAGCAATCAAATGCCCATCAATGGTAGAATAATTCATTTGTCACATTTTTATAAGATGGAATATGGTACTCAATGAAAATGAATAAAGTACAACTACATTAGTACAACTAATATCCATTGGATGGATATTCCAAATGTAATGTAAAAGAAGACAGACACAAATTAGCTTACATAATTCCATATACCTATGTTTATATCAAGTATAAAAGTAGGCAAAACAAGCCGCTGATGGTGGCACACACCTATAGTCCCACCTATTTGGGAGGCTGAGGCGGGAAGATTACCTGAGCCCAGGAGTTCAGGTACAACCTGGGCAACATAGCAAGACCCCATCTCTAAAAAAGAAAGCAATATTAACATAAAAATGGGCAGAACTACTATATTCCTAGAGAAGTTACTGTTAGGGAGACAGTAACTGAAAGGCAGAGTGAGGGGAGATTCCAGGAAATAGGAAATATTTTGTTTCTTAGTATGAGTTCTACTTAACTGGTTCTGTTCCATTTGTGAATTATAAAATTATGTGTACTTTTCTGTGTGTGTATTATATTGCAATAAAATTGTTTTAAAGTCAATGGATATAGTTCTGTGTGTGGTTATGCCACAGCTTAATACAGAGTTAAATTAGACTTCTTTTCAAACTGATTTTGCATATAGACACCCAGAATATCAGCTGCACAGCCTATATAATGCTATCCATAGCAATGAATTTGGTCTTTTGATTTCTCAGGAGAACTTGTGCCTGTCAGGGGCTGGATCCAGAAACCTGTGGTGCCTCCTTCTCTTTTGGTTGTTCATGGAGCATGTACTACAATGGATGTAAGTTTGCCAGAAGCAAGATCCCAAGGAAGTTTAAGCTGCTTGGGGATGACCCAAAAGAGGTTTGTTTACTTCCTGATGTACAATCACTTTATTTTTCATAGAGAATTCATTAGCATAGATGAAGTGAACAGTAATGACATATCTTGGTAAGCTCTTATTAATCAAAGGTTTTCCCAGACTGTAGATACACACTATTTTTTAAAGTTGGCATAATAGTAACCATAGTATGCCAAAATAATAGATAAAATTTGAGCAACAAAACTCCATCATTAAAACTAAATGAGAATTGGTGATGTCTTTCATCTTTTGTCTCTGGATTATGGAAGTTACATAACTACTACATTCAGAATAGACCATTTCTAGCCACATTTATGTGCCATGAGATTCACATAAAGTCACTATAATGGATGCATTTAAGTAACTAAAAGTTTAGCTACTTAAATATAAATCTGTAATGGAAATAAATGGACACTGATTTCTTACTAAAGTCACCGGTTTTTGTCTTGTCTCTAGAATATGCATTTCTTAAAATATAATTTGCAAGTTGATACCAAATTTAACAACTTTGGGTGGCATGTTGTCTAGAGGATACATGCTCCTTGACTTATGAGGAGACTGCATCCTAATAAATCCATTGTAAGTTGAAAGTACTGTAAGTTAAAAATCCATTTAGTACGCCAATCAATCCATCCTAAAGTCGAAAAAGTCAAACCATTGTAGGTCAGGAGCTGTCTCTGTACTAACTGAATGATTAGAAAACCTCAGTATATTTAGCATTTAGATATGACCACATTTTCAGTCATTCTATGTGGTTATAATTATCTTTTGAACTTTGAATACAATTAAAATGTATCCATACTACAGATATTATAATATTGATGGGTCCATCCAAATGAAGAATTTGTTAACCTTATTAAACTTTCACTTACTATTATACTCACAATTAATAAAGCAAAAGTGCAAAAACTCCTGAAATCACAATACAAGCTTTTTTTTGAAGGATATTTTCAATAATTAAACATTAAAGGTACGAAACATCATTTCATTAGACAATAACAAGAATATTAATAAATTTAATGAAAAGTAATGATTTTGCATTCTGTCAGTCATTTTAATTTTCTATAGATAAGTTTTTCACCACTATTTTATAAAGTGATAAATATTTATTACTTTCAGGTTTCATGTAAACCCAATCCAGAGGATACCTAGTAACTTATTGCCTCTGTTAGATAGGAGGGCTCTGTTCAGAAATCTCTTCACCTTCTAAAATTTACATCTCTGCCAGGTGGTTATGCCTCCCAACATTTTTTTAAGAAATGAAGACTTCTAAGTATAAATGGAGCAACTAAATATTATGACCTACCATTTTTTTTTAACAGTGTATTACTTGGAAAATCTGTTCTTCATGAGCAGGGCAGGTGGGGGTGTCACTGAGCATTCCCCTTTCAAGTAAATTCTGCAAAGTTTTTCATATATCCTGTATTTTAGTTTTGCAGCATTTTATCCATATTTGAATATCCAGTAAATTTTATTTGATCTATGGATCATGTCAAATTTTGAAATACTATCTTTATAAACATAAAGTATAAAGATTAGAAATGGACAAATTAAGTTAAACACTTTCTTTTAATAGTTCCTCTTTCTTGGTAGCTCACTGAACAGTGAGAGCAAAAAACGTGACCTCTTTAAGACCTTATGGCTTCATTCCCCTAACCCTACTCCTGGCATAGGCTTGTATGTATAAAATGCAAAGTATCAGCATGCAAAGTAGAAAATCAATTAGTCTTATGAAAAAAACAAATAGCTAGATATTTGCTAGCACATATAAAATGAAGTGATATGTAACCTATGACTTTCACTTTGAAATGGTCATGTTTTAAAGATGCTTTGGTTATTAAGTAAGGCAACATATATTGTGTTTTGGGTTCAAAATGTAAAGGGAATAATCTAACTGATAGCCTCTTTCTCATATAGGGAGCATGAACTTAAAATTTAATATGTAGAATTATTCACTTTATACAGGAAGAGAAACTGGAGTCTCATTTGCAAAACCTGTCCACTCTTATGGCACCAACATATAAGAAACTTGCACCTGATGCATATAATAATCAGGTAAGTTTAAATAATCATGGGCAATGATAACAATTTACTTATTTGTTACTAATGACCTACCTATGCCCAAAAATATTTTTCAAACAACGATTTTTATGTGTTAGAAATTCTAACTTTTCCTCTTAATTGTTGAAACCACTACAGTGTTCAGTTTCTAGTATGTGAAAAATATACCATACAAAAGTACATTTTTTTATGTGGCCCAAACTATAGGTTCCAACCATTACTAACTATTTTCACTGTAAGTCTAAGTATAAATGAGTATTTATAAGAATTTATCAGCTTACAAATACTCATGTAAAGCTATGCATATACTAACATTATAAGTATATATACTTGTATCCAGATGTGTCAGATTTTGCCAGATCTTCCTTTTTTGTTTGACCTTGACTTCATAAACCAAGCAAAAACATTTTTTGTTCTATTTTATATGAGTATTCTAAGCTATAGCTATTTAGGACAGCCAGATGATTTGGTCAGAAATTGCTCATGAGGAAGGCAAAAAACTGTAAAATCTTCACTGTTTCAGTAACATCAGCAACAAAAGCATTAAGTGAAAGTCTGTTACACACACTGTATTTAGTCACTGGGAACAGTGACAGATGAGCAGTGCCATCTCTGACTGTCTTTAAGAATTCCATCTTTCCCAGGTGCAGTGGCTCATGCCTTTAATCCCAGCACTTTGGGATGCCGAAGTGGGCAGATCACCTGAGGTCAGGAGTTTGAGACCAGCCTGACCAACATGGAGAAACCCCGTCTCTACTAAAAATACAAAATTAGCTGGGCAAGTTGGAGCATGCCTGTAATCCCAGCTACTTGGGAGGCTGAGGCAGGAGAATTGCTTGAACCCAGGAGGCAGAGGTTGCGGTGAGCCAAGATTATGCCATTGCACACCAGCCTGGGCAACAAGAGTGAAACTCTATCTCAAAAAAATAAAAAAAGAATTCTGTCTTTAACTGGGTACAGTGGCTCATGCCTGTAATCCCAGCTACCCAGGACCAGGAGTTCAAGGCTTCAGTGAGCCATGATTGCATCACTGTGCTCCATCCTGGGTGACAAAGACAGACCCAGACTCTAAAAAAAGCCAAAAAACAAAATAATTGTTTCTCTAGAGAAGACAGAGTCATATAAAATAGCAATTTCAGAATTACACAATTACAGCTGGAATAGAAATATGTGCACATTTCTGAAAAAACAACCTAAAAGTAGACTAGATGTAATGTCACAAATGGCCTTAGATGTTAAATGAAGATCTTTGAACTTTATTCTGTAGGTAACCACTGGGGTGTTTCAAGTGTGTGTTGGGGATGGAGGAATGAAGTAATTTATATTTTTAAAAGTTCACTTAAAAGCCAAGTAAGGGAAATAAATCTATGTAAGATTAGAGAGAATAAAGCTATTGCAATCATTGGGCAAGAGATTTTAAGGACCTAAGTTAAAGAAATGGCATGAGTGATGGCAAAAAGGAATTAAGTATGTACACTAAGATGGAGCTTAGAGAACTTGGTGACTAATTAGATGTGTGGATGAGCAGAAGAGAATTTGGAAATCCAACAAATTTCTAGTTTGGACAGGTAATTCTATTAACTGGCATCAGAAATCAGTAAAAAAAAACAAAACAAAACAAAACAAAAACACTAAGTTTTGTGTCAGGGAGATATCAAAATTTTGGACATGCTAGGCTTGACTTGCTTCTAGGTTAATTAGAGAATCAGGAAAAAAAATTCAGGCTAGCATTGTAGATTTGAGAGTTAGCAGAAGGCTGCAGGACTTAAAGTTGAATACATAGGAATGAAAGGAGTTTTTAAAAGTAGAGATTATAAAGAGGAGAAACGGCTGATGATAGGATTCTAGAGCCATCAATCATGGTAGGCATGAGTGGAGGAAGAGAAGCCAATGAAGCAAGCACTGGGTGAGGGAGTAGAAGAAATGGAGGAGGAAAGGTGAAAGCAGGAGATGGATGGATGGAAGAAAGCTGGAAGTGATAAGAAGATACCCAGAGCAGCATGTACAGGAGCAATAGGTATGGGGCTGTGTAACTTTGTGCTCTGTCATTTACTTGATAACATTAAAGACTTTTAGGGGATTAGATCAGTTTACATACCAGACATGGATAGGGGATTAATCCTAAAATGATTTAGCTACTCTTCTTTTCCACTGTGGACTTTAACAGTCCTCGACAAACTAAACTTTTTTTTTTTTTTTGGTGGGAACAGTAGAGGCAAATTAAATGATGGTCTATTTGTAAGTTATTTTATGTCATAACATGTCTTTAGAAATGTGTATGAATACCTATAAAAAGCATTTTAAACGCAATTACTAATAGATTAATACTGTTATTTTATTTAGCTAGCATCACAAAGTATAAGGAGTGCTTTGATACTGTTTTAAAAATTTAACTCTGGGCAAGAACTTCTGAAATAAATCAAGCTATAAAAATAAGGAAGTGAATGAGTCTATCTTGCTAGATTTAAAGTTGGGCCATTTTCTATTAAATGAATTTTTAATAGGTGCTGTTAATCAAATAGCTTCACTTGAGGAAAGAGGCAGAATAACAAAGTATTATTGTTCTTTTTGCTCCTTTGATTTTTATTATGGACTGTCTGATACACTCTGTATTTTCTAAGCATTTGTATTCTACCCTATTATGTATTACTTGGGGATAACTATTTTGTGCATTTCCTAAAACTTAATTACCCAAAATATGAAGCCATCAAAAATTTTCAGGTTATAACAAGATAAGTAGATGTAATTCCCAATATGTGTTTCAGTATTTATATATGAAACAATGTGTGATGTAATGTCTAGATAATTAATAGTTGTAAATGGATGAGATGCTTCTGAATGGATATAATATTTTTATATTATGTGGTAGGTACTATTGGTAATGTTCATCCATATATGTTAATATGCTTTAGAGATCAAAATAATAGCCACTTGATGTTTCCACACAGTACGTGGGAAGACCATTTGATGTTATAGATGCTGTCATAAAACTTACTATTTGATCCTCACCACCTTTCCCCAACTGAGCATATTATCTGTTTCTCACGTCTGAATATTTGTCCTTGCTTTATTTCTTGATTTCATAAAGTCTTATTGCTAAAGCTTAGTTGGCTCTCCACAGCATCTCTCCTGTCAGTCCCATGGAATTAGAGTTTCAGTTTTCTCCATTTAAGTGTCCTTTCTTCATGTCTATCAAGTAGACTCTATATTTGGCTCTATCTCTATGCCTGTCTTACAATTTAACAATAGACCTGAAATAGCAGGTTTGCATCTCAAACTCATGTGCTATTTATCATACATGGAGATGACCTTATAGACAAATGCTTCTAAGAGAGCTTTTTATGATGATGGAAATATTCCCTATTTACACTGTTCAGTGTAATAGCCACTAGCCACATATGGTTACTATTTAACAGTTGATATGTGGCTAATGTAATTGAGTTTAAATTAATTTAAAAATCAACAAAAATAGCCACATATGGGTAATGGTTACCATATTGAACAGTACAACCTAAGACCATAAGAAAGCCATGCATTTAGAATTGTCTTCCAGACATGGAGATGGATTTCCAGTAATTCATTCACAAAATCCTGTGTGGTATATTTAGGAGATGGCATAAGTCTGTCTAATTTCTAGCTAAGTGTTTGGTTTTTTTTGTTTTTTTTGGGGGGGGGGACGGAGTTTCGCTCTTGTTACCCAGGCTGGAGTGCAATGGCGCGATCTCGGCTCACCGCAACCTCCGCCTCCTGGGTTCAGGCAATTCTCTTGCCTCAGCCTCCTGAGTAGCTGGGATTACAGGCACACGCCACCATGCCCAGCTAATTTTTTGTATTTTTAGTAGAGACGGGGTTTCACCGTGTTGACCAGGATGGTCTCAATCTCTTGACTTCGTGATCCACCCGCCTCGGCCTCCCAAAGTGCTGGGATTATAGGCTTGAGCCACCGCGCCCGGCCGTGTATATCTGTTTTTGTTCAAGGAACAGAATAAAGCTAACTAGACCACAGCATGAACTAAACAGTCACAAACTACATAGCTATGAAAAACAGTAGTTGGTACCCTCATTTTCCTTTGGCCAAAATCTTTTGAGGTTAGATAGACAAATACATATATAAATCCAACAGTAAATAATATGAAGTCACCAAAAACTTTTATCATAATGCAGGTTCATCTTCTAGACATGATGGAGTAATAGGGACTAGATATGCCTTTACACATTTAAGAAAAAACTGACAAAATATATGAAACAATGGTTTTTAGACATATAATAAGAAGTTCGAGAGACAGAGACACCAGAGAGGAAGTAAAAACATGAACGTATAATTACCCCAGTTTGCTTCCAGAAGAGAGTATTAGGCTCCAGGGTAGGCAGTAGGAAACCACACATACCCCAGCATTATCTCTGTATTAAGGAGACAAAGTTGAAAATTTGGAGAGACCAAGCTGGCTGGAGTACCAGAGAGGAGGGAGCGTTATTAAGAAGAGCTCAAGAGACCTGCAGAGGGTTCTGATCCAGTCTGCAGCTGAGCATTGAACAGCTCATACACGTGAAAAAACTGCCAGGGCTGAGTAAAGAACCATCTGAAGAAGCAGGCAGATAATCCCTTGATCTCACACAGGACCTAGAATAGCTCCTGATCATACCAGCCAGACAGAGAAGACTTCATAATACATAAGCTATTCATAATTATCTTGCATTGGTAGTAGAAGTAAATTTGACTATTCTGAGCTCATCTAAAAATGCTTAAAATCAAAACATAAAAGGACCAAACTGATAAGTAATTTAACTGCATCCCAGTACAAAAATTAAAAGAAAAAAGAGAAATCTACCAACCAACAAGGTAAAATTTATAGTCTAACATTCCATCAAAAAATATAAGGCGTACAAAGAAAAAAAATATAACCCATACTGAGGAGCCGGGGGAAATCAATAAAAATAGTCCCAGAACTGACATAGGTGATACAATATGTAGATAAGTTCATGAAAATGGCTATCATATTTCATATGCTAAAAATGCCAGAGGAAAGCATGAGTGATAAGGAAAGATTTGAAGATATTAAAATACCCTACAATGACCTTCTGGAAGTGAAAAGTATATAATATCTAGATTAAAATATATACTAGGTGGAATTACAGATTAAGGAACTTGAAGATATAGCAATAGAAATTTTTCAATATAAAGAAAAAACAAAACTGAAAAAAATGAATATATAAAAGACCTATTAGCCAATATTGTTACATTCATATATGTGTATTATAGAAGTAGGTGGGAGACAGAAAAAAAAATGTGAAGAAACAATGGCCAAATTTTTTTGAAATTTCTTCAAAACTGTGAACCCACAGTCCTCAGCAGCCCAGCAAACCCCAGATTAAAAAACAAAGACATGGAAAGAGACTACCAAAAGATTATAATCAATTTGCTGACAGTTTGTGATAAAGAGCAAATCAGAAAGGCAAAGGGAGAAGAAAGGACATATCACACATAGTGAAAAAACAGGAGACTTCCTTCAGAAAAAGGCAAGAGAGAAGATATAGCAGAGATATCTTTAACATACTAAAAGAAAAAGACTGTCAACCCAGAAATATCTAACCAATGAAAACAGCTCTCAAAAAAGAAAGCAAAACAAAGAGCATTTTTTTCAGACATACAAAAGCTGAAAGAATCCACGACAAGCAAAGTAGCACTTTTAAAATGTTAAAATCCTTTAGGAAGAAAAAACATGATACCAGATAGAAATCTAGATCAACATAATAAAATAAAAAGCATCAGAAATAGTAAACATGGTTAAAATACTTTTTAAAAAATGTCTTTAAAAGGTAACTTGCTATTTTAAATATATATTAACAATGAGGTTTATAATATGTAGAAGTAGCACAGAGGCTGAGGAATTGAAAGTGTATTATTGTAAAGTACTTACACTATATATAGACTGGGTATATTACTTGGCTATAAACTGAGAATTTAGAGTACCTTAAAGCAAGCACCACTTAAAAAAATAAAGGAATATAGCTCATCAGCCAGTAAAGAGAGAAAAATAAAATCAACCCAAAAATGTTTTCTAAAAATGTATAGGACCAAAAAAAGATAAATATAAATAAAAAACAGCAAGACGGTTTATTTAAACCCAACTATATCAACAACCACATTAAATGTAAATAGTGTTAATACCTCCAATTATAAGGCAGAGCTTGTGATATTGAATAAAAAAGCAAAACCAAGAAAACCACTTTAAAGATACAAGTAAAAGGATACTTTTAAACACAAAAAATGACGTTAAAAAGACATAACAGGAAAAAAAATATATGATTATTGCAGTAGGTACAGAAAAACCATTTGATAACATTCAACATTCATAAAAGGACACTTTCTCAACCTATTAAATGCATAAATGAAAAGCCAAAAGCTAACATTTTACTTAGTGGTGAAAGACTAATACTTTACCCCTAAGATAAGAAACAGGACAACCATGTCCGTTTTTAACCAACCACTTCTCTATTCAACATCAAACGGTAAATTTTAGAAAGTGCGATAAGGTAAGAAAAAAAGCAGTCAAGATTGGGTAGGAAAAACTAAAACGGTCATTATTTGCAGATGACATGTTTATCCGTATAAGAAGTTTGAAAAAAATCTACCCAAAAAAATGAATTTAGCAAAGTTACAAAATTCAGGTGTATTTTTATATACTAGCAATAAATGAATCAAAATAAACCATTAAAATAACATCAGAAATATGAAATTCTTAGGCATAAATTTGACAAAATATCTAAGATTATATACTGGAAACTAAAACACTGCTGAGATGAATTATAGAAGACTTCAGTAACTGGAGAGATACACTATGTTCATAGTTCAGAAGACTAAATATTATTAAGATGTCTGTTCTCCCCAAACTAATTAATATGTTCAATACATGATGTTTCAGAACCTCAACAGGTTTTTTGAATAAATCGGACAAGATGGCTCTAAAGTTTATATATTTGGAAATGCAAAGGACTTGGAATAGTCAAACAATATTTTAAAAGAAGAGCAGAATTTGAGGCTATATATTGCTTGGTTTCAAGGTTTACTAAAATCTATACTTGCTACTGTCAGGAGAGTTTGATATTGGCCAGGTGCAGTGGCTCACACCTGTAATCGCAGCACTTTGAGGCGCCAGGGTGGGCAGATCACTTGAGGACAGGAGTTTGAGACCAGCCTGGCCAACATGGGGAAACCTCATCTCTAATAAAATACAAAAAATTAGTGGGGCATGATGGCATGAGCTTATAGTCCCAGCTGCTTGAGAGGCTAAGGCCTGAGAATCACTTGAACCCAGGAGGCAGAGGTTGCAGTGAGCCCAGATCATATCACTGCACTCCAGCCTGGGTGACAGAGTGAGACTGTCTTAATACATAAATAATTTTTTTAAAGTGTGATATGACATACCTACATATGCACCATTAAACACTAGTGTATCAGAATAGAGAGTCCTTAAGTAGACCCAATATATATGGTCAATTGATTTTTAACAAAGGGCTATTCAATTGGGAAGGGATAACCATTTTATCCAACGGTATCTGAACAGTTGGATAGCCGTATGGGAAAAAGTAATCTTGACCCTTAATTCACACCATTTATAAAAATTAACTGCAAATAAATCAATTTATATGAAATTCTAGAAAATGAAAATTAACCTGGAGTGATAGAAAGATTAGTAGTTGCCTGGGAACAAAGCAGGAAGCATAAATTATACAAGGGCATGAGGAAACTTTTAAAAGTGATGAATATGCACTTTATTTTGATTGTGACAAATACATATATCAAAACTCAAATTGCACACTTTAAATATATGCTATTTAGTGTATGTCAATTATGGCCTCAATAACACTGTAAAATAAAAACTTTACCACATCAAGATATTTGCTATATTTTGTGTCATTCCATTTTGTTTCTGGATATAAAGATTAAAACATTTTTTTAAGTTTTAAATGGTCTAAATACTAGTGAGTTTTTTGGTCTAAGAGTAAAACTAACTACTTACCCATTCACATACACACACTTTCATTTTTCAGATTGAATATGAACACAGAGCACCAGAGTGCCGTCTGGGGCTGAAGGAAGGCCGTCCATTCTCAGGGGTCACTGCATGTCTGGACTTCTGTGCTCATGCCCATAGAGACTTGCACAACATGCAGAATGGCAGCACACTGGTAAGTTGGGATGAGGACAGCTTAGTAGCTGTCTGAGTCTGTTCTCACACTGCTAATAAAGACATACCCAAGACTGGGTAGTTTATAAAGGAAAGAGATTTAATTGACTTACAGTTCCACATGGCTGAGGAGGCCTCACAATCATAGCTGACAGCAAATGAGGAACAAAGTCACGTCTTACATGGTGGCAGGCAAGAGAGCATGTGCAGGGGAACTCCCCTTTATAAAATCATCAGATCTCCCGAGACGTATTCATCATCTCAAGAACAAGACGGGAAAGATCCACCCCCATGATTCAGTTACCTCCCGCTGATTCTTCCCACAACACATGGGAATTATGGGAGCTACAGTTCAAGATGAGAGGTGGGTGGGGACACAACCAAACCATATCAGCAGCCATATCTCATGTCGAGGAGCAGAACACAGGAATTTAGTAGCATTTGGTTAGAGTAATATGTTATCTGCAGGTTTCACTGGACAACAGTATTTTCGTGAATAAATTCCTGTTGCAAAGTGACCGTCTTTGGCATAACTAGCACTCTCATGATAAGTTGGCACGTTAGTGTCCAGTCAATTGTGTTGACAAGCATGTGAGAAACATGAACATCCTTGGTGCTAATTAAACTGGTGACTATGCATTGCCAGTTACAGTTAACTGCCAGGAAAATCTCAAAATTCAGTGCCAATTGCCTGGTACGTTATAATCAGTTAAGCAAAAAGCCATATACAAGCCAAGGTACCAGTTCACCTTACCGAGAGAGAAGCATAAATGAGAAATACATCATCATTGTCACAGTAACTATGGTAACCTACTGTAAAAGATTCACAGTGCAAAAGAGCCCGACTACATATTACAGTGGGTGAACTGGATTAGTTGTAATAGGAGGCAGTGGTGAATGGAAAAAAAAATTTTTCTAAGTTCTTAGGGTGGAGGACTGTTCTATACCAACAAAATTCAGGGTATAATTTTGCATGTAAAGGGATGACCCTGAGTAGAGATAAAGAACAAAAGGCTCTGTTGAGAAAACTATAAATCAATCATCTAATGAATCATCAACATGGATGTAAGTGTAGTTGAGGAAGATGGCCAGTGAGAATATGGAAATAGATGTCAGATATTAAAGTCATATTCTAAGGCAGAAGAGAATTCAGGGAGGTACTAGATAATAGCTGAAATAATTTGAAAAAGCTGGTGTGAAGTTTTTGTTGAGAAGCAGAGAAGGTATTCATTTAATAGTCTAGGTCAGAGACTGGAAAACTCTTCTCTACAAAGGGCAAGATGGTAAATATTTTAGGCATTACAGCCTACACAGGGTCTCTATCACATTGCTTGGTGGGTTTTTTTAACTCCTTGAAAATTTAAAACCCATTCTTAATTTACTGGCCATACAAACACAAGTTGTGAGACACATTAGCCACAGGTTCTAGTTTGCTAACTTTTGATCCAGAACAAACACAAGACCTACCAACAACCACAACAACTAAAATCATCACTTGTCATGTTCTCAGCACCTGCTCATTATTAGGAGGCTATGCTAGTTTCTGAAAAGCAGAAGTAAATGATAACTGGAGTTATAGTACATCCTGAATATAACCAGATTTCATTCCAGCAAGGTGATAGAGAGTAAGATAATGAGAAGGATGTTTAGAAAGGAGAATTTGCTTCCGATAGAGCATGGGTTCTGTGAAGTAAAATGGAAAGGAGCACTAGATGAGAACTGAATAGGGTTACATATGTATGGGGAAAGTAACAAGGTGCTCAGAGACATGCATTTGAAGACTTTTCTGTGCAGGAAGTGAGAGGCTCATTAATACCATCTCATGTTAAAGTCATGTTGAAAGTCAGTCTGTTATGATCACAGTTCTCTCAAGAGTATCTTCTAATGATTTTATTCTAGATCACCTTGTCTCCATTCATCAAAAACACTAAATACTAAAAAGCTAGTATTTTAAAACCACAAATAATCCTTTACCAAAACCAATATAATTGTGGTAACCAAAGAAAAAAGTACCATTTAATTATCAAGGCAACAGATGTAGCTTTCCTCCCTCCATCCCCTACCCTTTTCAGAGTACCTACTTGTATGTTTCAGAAAATAAATGAAGAGAAGAGAAACAAAGTTAGGTTTGACAAAGTACAAAGAAAGAGAAAAAAAAAATAGGTTAAAAAAATACTATTAAGTTGCATATTACCTATATCAGCCAAATCTTTAGATTTTCATTTTTTATATGTTTACTTCAGTTATCTTATGGAAATTTCTTAAGCATAGAGAGTTTGCTGTCAGGTATGTGGAAAGACATGAAATTTGCGTTCAGAATTGTGAGATGAGGCAAATGTGATACTACCAAAAACAGAGGAAGTCATTTCATAGAAAAAACTTTTTGCCTGTTTTTGAAGAGGCTTCACATCTCGCACATCTATTTTTGAAGGGTGAAAAGTGAGAGAGTGCTTCATTTTGGGGAGTGTTGCTTCTTCCCATAGTCAGAAACGTATGTGAAGAACAAGGGTCACCACAGTAACAGTTCCTGATAGACTCAGGGAAAGGGTGGGTGGCAGTGTCAATTTGTCTTTATCTCCCTGTACCATCTTGATGCTATTTTCATTAATAACAGGTAGAATGGTTTTATGGTAATATACATGTCATTGATCTGGAGCAACTTGATCACCAGCACAAATCTGGGTACTGAGAGGTGACAGATACACACACACACATTTTCTTTTGGACCTGTTGCTGAGGTTGTAATGTCTGTCTTTCCTGCCAGGTATGCACTCTCACTAGAGAAGACAATCGAGAAATTGGAGGAAAACCTGAGGATGAGCAGCTTCACGTTCTGCCATTATACAAAGTCTCTGATGTGGATGAGTTTGGGAGTGTAGAAGCTCAGGAGGAGAAAAAACGGAGTGGTGCTATTCAGGTACTGAGTTCTTTTCGGCGAAAAGTCAGGATGTTAGCAGAGCCAGTCAAGACTTGCCGACAAAGGAAACTAGAAGCCAAGAAAGCTGCAGCTGAAAAGCTTTCCTCCCTGGACAACAGCTCGAATAAAAATGAAAAGGAAAAGTCAGCCTCCTCACGTACAAAACAAACTGAAAACGCAAGCCAGGCTAAGCAGTTGGCAGGTAAATGTAAAGTATTTGTAGATAAATATGTTGTATGGTCTATTAAAAATGAACATTGTTCTGTTTTTTTTTTTTGCCCCATCAACGTTTAAGTTCTGGGGTACACGTGCAGGATGTGCAGGTGTGGTACATAGGTAAACATGTGCCATGGTGATTTGCTGCACAGATCAACCCATTACCTATGTATTAAGCCCAGCATCCATTAACTATTCTTCCAGATTCACCCCTGCCAACAGGCCCCAGTGTGTGTTGTCCCCCCGCCTCCATGCGTCTATGTGCTGTCATTATAAAATGAACATTGTTAATTTTGGAAAGTTACATCAGTTATGGTCTTAGTTCTGTGCCAGAGTCTTCTCTAAAGTAGCAAGGGCCAGGCTTTGCTCTCAGAGATGGTAATGAGATATCACCCAATAACATGGAAAATATGGAAAAGTTTGGATTTTATCCTATAACAAACAGCAACATTTTTTAACAGGTAGGTGATATAATGAAATTCATTGTAATCTAGCAGTAGGCCAAATTAGTAGAGGAGCTAATGGTTTGGAGACAGGCACCGTAAACCAGGACTGAGGTAACAAGACCTTGAATTTTGTTGGTAGCATAAAGATAAAACAAAATGGTGCAAATGAGCTCTTCCAAAATGGGAAAAAGAAAATCAATACATTGGTGACAGAACACTGGAATGAAAGAAAAGAAAAATTTAAAGATGACTCCAAAGTTTTAAACTTAACCTACTGTTTTAGGTTTCTAAAACAGTACTATTTATTGAAATAAAAAGTTTGAAAAAAACTGCAATTTATAGAGAAAGGAGAATAAAATACCTTTCCTTAGACATGTTGACTCTGTGGTTAAGGAGAGGTTCCACATGTAGGTATCCTACAAAATTTTTACCCATCGAAATAGATTACAGCTGTAGTAGTTAACAATAGAACATTATTCATGAATACTAAGTTATTTTCTTTCTATAGCCTCTTATGTCTGTAATTAGTATGGTTTAAAAAAAAAAAAATCCAAAATTTGGATATGGTATTGGCCTGGCCATTAACAAAAGCAAAATGTGTATATTTTAAGTTTAGTATACCAGTTTGCTTAAAACTAACCATCTTTACTGCTTCATAAAGCCAAATTTCTCTACTGATTCATTGCCAAGCTCAGAGGAACTAGGTTAACTAATTTAGAACAGTATGCTAAAGATGCTTGATAAGTGTTTATTGACTGGTTGACTTACACTAAGTAAAAACTGTTCCTCCCTGATATCTCCTTTAGGTTAGCTGTGAAATGTTACCAGACAGAACTTGGTCTCTGCTCCCTTTCAACTGGCTTCTGCAGGTTATAATCACTTCTGTTCTCAGAACTGCCATTGCAGTTTTATCTATTTGTTCTTAACTCATAAGACTTTTTAAAGTTAGATCAAAACACAAGTATGACTTTTAAAAGTTTCACATACAAAGCTGAAAGTTTCTTTAAGTGTTATCTACAGCTGTGTTAACTTCCTTTCTGGAAAGCCTACTCATAAAGTAGCATTTGCTGATTATATAAGATGCTTTTTGTGTTTAAATGCGTGTCATTCTTTTTTTCACAACATTCCTGAACCTTGCATAACAAATCTTATTTTAATTATGTAGCAAGTTCCATTGCATGCCAGGAAATAAAGAAATAAAGTAAAATAAGACATTGTCCCTCCCATTTAGGAATTTATTTACCAGTGGGGGTGAGGAGAGGACTAAAAACATAACTGTAATACATTGTGAGTATTGCTTTATCAGATCTATGTTTGCATTGAGTATTATAAAAGCACTAGAAGATGAGGTCACAGTGGTCCCTTGAGGAAGGGATGACTACACCAAGGAAGGGTAGGGAGACGGGGAGGAAAAAGGAGGGCACTTCAAGCAAAGGCATGTTCAGAAGTTCCAGAGAAGATGTTGCTTTCAATGGAATGGCCTTGGATGTTTATTACTTTTTTTTTCTCCACTAAGTTCTGCATTTCTCATACCTAAGATAAAAAATTGTGCTGGACAGTGATCAGAAACCTGACTTTGCTCTTATCTCTGCTTAATAGGTATTGTATATTCCTAGTGGAGTTTCTTACACACATTTAAGTATCCTCGCTAACCTTCATAAAATAATCATCAACATCAGAGATATCTGTTTCTGTTCCCTCTTACCCTGCCCACAGAACTTTTGCGACTTCCAGGACCAGTCATGCAGCAGTCCGAGCAGCTCCAGCCTCTACAGAAGAACCCACCACAGCCCCAGCAGCAGCAGCCACATCACCCTCAGACAGAGTCTGTCAACTCCTATTCTGCTTCTGGATCCACAAATCCATACGTGAGACAGCCCAATCTGGTTGGTCCGTATCCAAGCTCTTCACACACTTCAGATATCTATGGAAGCAACTTCTATTCCACCTCATCTCAAGCTGTAGGTTCATATTTGAATTCTTCTAATCCCATGAACCCTTACCCTGGGCTTTTGAATCAGAATAACCAATATTCATCATATCAATGCAATGGAAACCTATCAGTGGACAACTGCTCCCCATATCTGAGTTCCTATTCTCCCCAGTCTCAGCCCATGGATCTGTATAGGTATCCAAACCAAGACCCTCTGTCTAAGCTAAATCTACCACCCATCCATACAGTTTACCAGCCAAGGTTTGGAAATAGCCAGAGTTTTACATCTAAATACTTAGGTTATGGAAACCAAAGTATACAGGGAGATGGTTTCAGCAGTTGTACCATTAGACCAAATGTACATCACATAGGGACGTTGCCTCCTTATTCTACTCATGAGGTGGATGGCCACTTCACGGGAGCCACCTCTAGATTACCACCCAATTTGAGTAATCCAAACATGGACTATAAAAATGGTGAACATCATTCACCATCTCACATAATCCATAACTACAGTGCAGCTCCAGGCATGTTCAACAGCTCCCTTCATGCTCTGCATCTCCAAAACAAGGAGAATGACATGCTTTCCCACACAGCTAATGGGTTATCAAAGATGCTTCCAGCTCTTAACCATGATAGAACTGCTTGTGTCCAAGGAGGCTTACACAAAATAAGTGATGCTAATGGTCAGGAAAAGCAGCCATTGACACCCGTGCAGGGTGTGGCTTCTGCTGCAGAGGACAATGATGAGGTCTGGTCAGACAGCGAGCAGAGCTTTCTGGATCCTGACATTGGGGGAGTGGCCGTGGCTCCAACTCATGGGTCAATTCTCATTGAGTGTGCAAAGCGTGAGCTGCATGCTACAACCCCTTTAAAGAATCCCAACAGGAATCACCCCACCAGGATCTCACTCGTCTTTTACCAGCATAAGAGCATGAACGAACCAAAACATGGCTTGGCTCTTTGGGAAGCCAAAATGGCTGAAAAAGCCCGTGAGAAAGAGGAAGAGTCTGAAAAGTATGGCCCAGACTATGTGCCTCAAAAATCCCATGGCAAAAAAGTGAAACGGGAGCCCACTGAGCCACATGAACCTTCAGAGCCCACATACCTGCGCTTCATCAAGTCCCTTGCTGAAAGGACCATGTCCGTGACCACAGACTCCACAGTAACTACATCTCCATATGCCTTCACTCGGGTCACAGGGCCTTACAACAGATATATATGATATCACCCCTTTTTGTTGGTTACCTCATTTGAAAAGACCACAACCAACCTGTCAGTAGTGTAGTTATCGTGACGTGGGCAGTGGGGAAAGGTCACAGTATTTATGACAAGTGTGGTGGGAAAAACCTCAGCTCACCAGCAAAAAAAAAGAGGTAATCTTACCATAGCACTTAATTTTCACTGACTCCCAAGTGGTCACAGATGGCATCTAGGAAAAGACCAAAGCATTCTATGCAAAAAGAAGGTGGGGAAGAAAGTGTTCTGCAATTTACATTTTTAAACACTGGTTCTATTATTGGACGAGATGATATGTAAATGTGATTTCCCCCCCTTACAAGTCTACACATCTGTGACTACTTTTAATAATACCAAGTTTGCATAGTCATGGAACATAAATCAAACAAGTACTGTAGTATTACAGTGACAGGAATCTTAAAATACCATCTGGTGCTGAATATATGATGTACTGAAATACTGGAAATATGGCTTTCTGAAATGCAGTTTTTACTGTAATCTTAATATTAACGTTTATTTATCAAAATAGCTACAGGAAGCATAAATGAGTAACAGGAAAACACTGAATTTGTTTGGATGTTTTAAGAAATGGTGCTAAGAAAATGGTGTCTTTAATATTTGAAAATTTAATGCCTTTATATCATCAAGATGCTGTCAGTGTACTCCAGTGCCCTTAAGTAATAGGGGTACCTTTTCATTCAAGTTTTTATCATACTTATCTATTCTTACACAAGCTTAGTTTTTAAAATGTGGACATTTTAAAGGCCTCTGGATTTTGCTCATCCAGTGAAGTCCTTGTAGGACAATAAACGTATATATGTACATATATACACAAACATGTATATGTGCACACACATGTATATGTATAAATATTTTAAATGGTGTTTTAGAAGCACTTTGTCTACCTAAGCTTTGACAACTTGAACAATGCTAAGGTACTAAGATGTTTAAAAAACAAGTTTACTTTCATTTTAGAATGCAAAGTTGATTTTTTTAAGGAAACGAGGAAAGCTTTTAAAATATTTTTGCTTTTAGCCATGCATCTGCTGATGAGCAATGTGTCCATTTTTAACACAGCCAGTTAAATCCACAGTGGGGCTTACTGGATTCAAGGGAATACGTTAGTCCACAAAACATGTTTTCTGGTGCTCATCTCACATGCTATACTGTAAAACAGTTTTCTACAAAATTGTATGACAAGTTCATTGCTCAAATATGTACAGTTTTAAGAATTTTCTATTAACTGCAGGTAATAATTAGCCGCATGCTACAGACTCAGCAAAGCTAGTTCACTGAAGCCTATGCTATTTGATGGATCTGTATGCTCTTCAGAGAACTGAATGGCAGTCTGCCTTTGTGTTGATAATTATGTACATTGTGATGTTGCCATTTCTTAGCTTAAGTGTCCTCTCTAACAAGAAGAGTGAGCAGACTGATGCCTGCGTAAGATGAATAAACAGGGTTAGTTCCATGTGAATCTGTCAGTTAAAAAGAAACAAAAACAGGCAGCTGGTTTGCTGTGGTGGTTTTAAATCATTAATTTGTATAAAGAAGAAGTGAAAGAGTTGTATAGTAAATTAAATTGTAAACAAAACTTTTTTAACGCAATGCTTTAGTATTTTAGTACTGTAAAAAAAATTATATACATATATATGAGTTTGAAGCAGAATTCACATCATGATGGTGCTACTCAGCCTGCTACAAATATATCATAATGTGAGCTAAGAAGTCATTAAATGTTTGAGTGATGTTCCTACTTGTCATATACCTCAACACTAGTTTGGCAATAGGATATTGAACTGAGAGTGAAAGCATTGTGTACCATCATTTTTTTTCCAAGTCCTTTTTTTTATTATTAAAAAAAAAAAAAAAAAAAAAAACTTTTTTCAATACTTGATTTCTTAGCAAGTATAACTTGAACTTCAACCTTTTTGTTCTAAAAATTCAGGGATATTTCAGCTCATGTTCTCCTTATGCCAACATGTCACCTGTGTTTATGTAAAATTGTTGTAGGTTAATAAATATATTCCTTGTCAGGGATTTAACCCTTTTATTTTGAATCCCTTCTATTTTACTTGTACATGTACTGATGTAACTAAAACTAATTTTGTAAATCTGTTGGCTCTTTTTATTGTAAAGAAAAGAATTTTAAAAGTTTGAGGAATCTTTTGACTGTTTCAAGCAGGAAAAAAAAAAATTACATGAAAATAGAATGCACTGAGTTGATAAAGGGAAAATTGTAAGGCAGGAGAGTTTGGCAAGTGGCTCTTGGCCAGAGTCTTTTAACTCTCTAAATGAAGTTTTTTTGATCCTGTAATCACTGAAGGTATATACTCCATAAGGACTTCCCTTAAACAGGCAGACACCTACAGGTATGGTGTGCAATAGACTGTACAATTACATTTTGACCTAAATACATTTTTGCTTACTAGTATTTAAAATAAATTCTTAATCAGAGGAGGCCTTTGGGTTTTATTGGTCAAATCCTTATAAGATGGCTTTTGTCTTTTTAAAAGATTTATCAAATTTGTGATTTTGTCCAATTTACAGACATGTCCAAAAATCTTTGCTTTGCTTACAAACCACATGATTTTAATGTTTTATATATTATTACCATAATATCTAGCTCAAAACATTTGTATGTACATTTGGTGATTTTGATTAGCCATTCTTAATATTTGATTTCTATGTCACCTACTGTCATTTGTTAAACTGCTGGCCGAAAAGAGCAGGAAGCATAGTTTGGGGGTTGGGGAGAGGTTACATAAGGAAGAGAAGGAATTGAATGGCATATTGTAAATATCAGATCTATAATTGTAAATATAAAACCTGCCTCAGTTAGAATGAATGGAAAGCAGATCTACAATTTGCTAATATAGGAATATCAGGTTGACTATATAGCCATACTTGAAAATGCTTCTGAGTGGTGTCAACTTTACTTGAATGAATTTTTCATCTTGATTGACGCACAGTGATGTACAGTTCACTTCTAAAGCTAGTGGTTAACTTGTGTAGAAAACTCTTGCAGTTTGACACTAAGATAATGAACTTTTGTGTGCATTTTTCTATGCTTTATTTTTTTTTAACTAGTTTCATTTTATTTTCATGAGATGTTTGGTTTGTTTATAAGATCTGAGGATGGTTATAAATACTGTAAGTATTGTAATGTTATGAATGCAGGTTATTTGAAAGCTATTATTATATCATTCCTGATAACGCTATGTGAGTGTTTTTAATAAAATTTATATTTATTTAATGCACTCTAAGTGTTGTCCTCCTGAAGTTTTTTTAGTACTTGAATGACTGCCACCTCAATGAAAAGGGAATAAAAATTATTTTTAATGACACTTTTAAGATGGTTAGTCATAATGTTAAACTGCATCTAAGATAATACTCAAACAATTAAGGCCAAAGTGTTTCTGTTGTTAAATAGTCTAGATATTCACTCACTTTTTCTTCCAACTGACTTTTTAGTATATTCACTTTGCTCCATGTGTAGACAGTATAAATCAGTTATAAAGTAAAGCACCTCTAATCTTAGATTGTCCCTTCCAGTGTTCTGTGAAGGCTCTCAGTAATAGCACGTGCACTAAGTTTGAATTCATATTGCTTAGATCTAAGGCCAACTCTGTTTTCCAAGTCTCACCTTCCACTTCTTGCCTTCTCTTCTTAAGGGAAAATACTTTTTCCTGTACATCAGAAAGGCAGGGAAGTGGTAGGCAAGAGGAGTGGGGATAGGTGGCCTGGCAGGCATCAGACAAACATACTTGTCCTTATCCAGTTCCACATGGCTTCAGGGAGCTTGAGGCTAAATCCTCCTTATCTCTACCCATTCTCTGCCGTGTGAATCATCCCATATATTAATATCAGTTCACTCCAGCTGAAACACTTACTAGAACTGCAAGATATTAAACAATAATTATAGGAATCTTCCAGCCCTCCACTCCTTCCCAATTGGCAGAGAAATTATTTTCATCATGCATGAAGTAAAGGAATTCCCCTTCTCAACATTTCTCTCTGCTCAGCCTGGGCCAAATCTGATTCAAATAGTGCCACCCAGGAACTACCATTTAGTAATCTCTGAGCTCATTGACTGGGAGATTCCTCCAGGACTCTGCAAGCCAAGATACTCTGCAAGCCAGGATATTAAGTGAAGCAGCAACATCACTGTTAAAACACAGCGATCTAATGACTGGGCTTTTGTTTTCTTTTAATTTCAAACCTCTGAGCACATTGTCAACCCTCATTTCACCGTCTATCTTCTGGCTGAACCTTGGGAACCTCCCACTCCACATTTGCAAATCTCCCCTGCCCAGGGCAGGGAGAACGTAAGACTCCACAAGCTCAAAAGCCTGTGCTGCTAGAGCCCCATTCTGCTACGACCTCTACTAGTGGCGGCTGGTGATGCTAGCATACTATAAATGAAGGTGTGGGCAGGCATGCTGCTTCTGAGCCCGCAGGTGGACTTGAACAGAGGAAACAGATAGAAATGACAGATGAGCCACCATTCACAAAGCTTTATTGGCCCCTTGCCTCTCCTGGAAATATACATCAAGGACATATCTTTTCTGGTAAGCACACATAGCTACCTTGTCACATAGTACCACCCATTCCTTCCTCACTCTTTTCAGTTGGTTTATCATAAAAACCCTATGGGAACACATTTCAGCTTTACAAGTCAGTAGATCACTCAACTCTGGACAAAGTATTAGAGGTACAGCCAGAAAAATTAGAGCTTATTATGGATGAAATGAAACAGATTCTAACTTCAATGACCCAAAAGGAAGCTGTGATTAAGCACTTTTTGGTGCATAAAGTATTCTTGGTCTTTTTTACCTATGTACCCCCCAAACTCAGATCAGAAATGATAGAGGCCATCTGTGAAGCGCTGGTATACCTGGCACACACACACGATGGCGCCAGAGTGGCCATGAAGTGCCTGTCGCACAGTACCCCCAAAGACAGGAAAGTGATTGTGAAAACAATGAAGACTTATGTTGAAAAGGTGGCTAATGGCCAATACTCCCATTTGGTTTTACTGGCGGCATTTGATTGTATTGATGATACTAAGCTTGTGAAGCAGATAATCATATCAGAAATTATTCGTTTGTTGCTTAACACAGTAAATGATAAATATGGAAGGAAGGTCCAATTATACTTACTAAGCCCCAGAGATCCTGCACATACAGTTCGAGAAATCATTGAAGTTATGCAAAAAGGAGATGGAAATGCAAACAGAAAGATATAGAGGTCCACAGACGGGAGCTCCTAGAATCCATTTCTCCAGCTTTGTTAAGCTACCTGCAAGAACACCCCCAAGAGGTGGTGCTAGATAGTGTGCGTGTGTGTTGATGTCTGACATTCTGGGATCTGCCATTGGAGATTTTCAGCCTGCCATGAATGCCATCGCCAGCTTGGCAGCAACAGAACTGCATCCTGCTGGCAGGATGGAGAGCTTCACACGGCAGAACATCCTGCAGGACATCTAGTTCTGAAGTGGCTAATAGAACAAGATAAAAAGATGAAAGAAAATGGGAGAGAAGGTTGTTTTGCAAAAACACTTGTAGAGCATGTTGGTATGAAGAACCAAAAGTCTTGGGCTAGCGTAAATCAAGGTACCATTATTCTTTCCAGCCTCCTCCAGAGTTATGACCCAGAAGTTGCAAAGTCAAAGCTGAACTGAAAAGCTTGATTCCTACATTGGAAAAAACCAAACACCAGCAAAGGAATAGAAACTCTACTTGAAAAACTGAGCACATAGGTGGAAAGAGTTAAGAGGAAGATGGAATCATTTGTTCTGTTCTCTGTTCTGTTTCCCAATGCAGAAAAGAAGGGCTAGGGTCCACCGTACTGGTAATTGGGGTGCTCTGTATATGTGTTTCTTCATTGTATATAAATTTATTTATATAAATTGTTTTTAAAAATGGTCTTTAAAAGTTTTTTTAAAAAACCCTTCCACTATGGGTAATTCTAGCTTATCTTTGAGTCCTGCCTGATTCCACTGCCCAGAACTCGTCAGCTGTGTAAGAGCCAGACTTAGTGAGAAAAGTCATTTTTTAACAAGGCACCTAATCCTTAGAGTGTGGAGAATGGTAGATGGATTTTGTTGGTTTAAAGGCCATCTGGAGGCGAGTATTTAAAAAAAAAATAAAAAGAAGCAGAAGAAGAAGGTCTGGAGAAGCATCTTTTTTTCCCAAAGTTGATTTGAGGGGAGTGCTTGTTTCGTGAAGACATTTCCTTACTAACTTCAGTCACTCAGCTTATCAAGTAAGGGGTCAGGGACTTTCTCCCTCCCCTGTCAATACAGCCAAATTTGTTGAAAGAATGAGAAAGTATTCACAAGAGATGCGTAGAAAAGAATTAACTCATTTACGTTATTTTGGTTTGACTAGGAGAATTCTGTTTCAAAGAACAAAGATACTTTTGTCATATATTAGAGGCTACCTGCCTCAATTCTCCTCTCTTACCAGGTAGTTTCCTTAGTTTTCTCATCCAAAATTCATTCTTTAAAGGATCCACACTTTCCCTTGCATATGTATGCAACAAATACGGTTTTTTGAAGGGGCTTCTTTTTATGCTGTTTCAAAAGGAACTTGTGTCCTCCATATGGCATTTTACTCTAATGAATTTTTTTTGATACACATTTATGAGATATGTGAGAAAGTTTGTTAGGTATGTATAGTGCATAGTGATCAACTCAGGGTATTTAGGGTATCCATCACCCAAGTACAACATTTTTCTTAAGTATAGTCACTCTACTAATTTTTGTTTGTTTGTTTTCTGAGATGGAATCTTGCTCCGTCACCCAGGCTGGAGTATAGTGGCATGATCTCAGGTCACGGGAACCTCTGCCTCCTGAGTTCAAGCAATTCTCCCACCTCAGCCTCCTGAGTAGCTGGGGTTACAGGTGCATGCCACCACGCCTGGCTAATTTTTTGTATTTTTATTAGAGACAGGGTTTCACCATGTTGGCCAGGCTGGTCTCAAACTCCTGACCTCAGATGATCCGCCCACCTCAGCCTCCAGAACTGCTGGGATTACAGGTGTGAACCACTGCATGTGGCCAAGTACTGACTTCATTCTATCTTACTGTATGTTTGTAGACTTTAACCCCTTTCTCTTCATTCTCCTTTCCCCAAAATTACCCTTTCAGTCTCTGTTATCTGTCTTTCCACTCTCTACCTCCATGTGATCAAATTTTTTAGCTCCCACTTTTAACCAAGAACATGTGATATCTGTCTTCTTGTACATGGCTTATTTCACTTAAAATAATACCCCTGAGTGCTATCCATGTTGCTGCAAATGACAAGATTTTGTTCTTTTCTATGGCTGCTCCATTATGTGTATAAACCACATTTTCTTTATCCATTCGTCTACTCATGGACATGTAGGCTATTCCATGTCTCTATTATTGTGAATAGTGCTACCATAAATAGACAGTGCAGAGATCCCTTTGATGTACTGACTTCTTTCCTTTTAGGTAGTAGTAGGATTGCTGGATTGAATGATAGTTCTATTCCTAGTTTTTAAAGAAATTTCCATACTGTCTTCTATAGTGGCTGTACTAATTTACATTCCCACAAACAGTGTAAAAAGAGTTTCCTTTTCTCTGCATCCTTGCCAGCATGTGTTGTTTAATAACAGCTATTCTGAATGGCAAAAAGATGATATCTTATTGTGGATATGATTTACATTTCTCTGATTATTACTGATATACATTACTGATTATTACTGATCATAAGCCTGTTTGACACACAAATGGCAAATAATCAGTAATAAACTATATCAGTATAGATTATATCATTCTGATTATTACTGATTACAAACCTGTTTGCCATTTGTACCTCTTCTTTTGAGAAATGTCTATACACTTAACGTTGCCTACTTTTTAAAGGGATTTGTGCTTCTTTACTGTTGAGTTCCTTCTGTATTCTGGATATTAGTCCCCTGTCAGATGAACAGTTTGCAAATATTTTCTCATTCAAGAGGTTGTTCGCTCACTCTGTTGATTGTTTCCTTAGCTGTGCAGAAGCTTTTTAGTTTAATATAGTCTCATTTGTCTACTTTTGTCTTTGGTGGCTATGCTTTTGAAGTCTTACTTATCAATTCTTTGCTTTGACCAATGTCCAGAAATGTTTTCCCTAGGTTTTCTTCTAGTATTTTCATAGTTTTAGGTTTTACATTTACGTCTTTAATCCATCTTGAGTTTATTTTTGTATATGGTGAGAGATCGGGTCTAGTTTCATTCTTCTGCATATGGCTGTACAATTTTCCCAGCACCAGTTATTGAAGAGGGTGTCCTTTTTCTATTGTAAGTTCTTGCCAGCTTTGTCAAAGATCAGTTGACTGTAAATATGTGGTTTTATTGCTAGGTTCTCTATTCTGGTCCATTAGTCTATATGTCTATTTTTTTTTTTTTAACCAGTACTGTACTGTTTTTGGTTACTTGTAATACATTTTGAAGTTAGGTAACATGGTGCTTCCAGCTTTGTTCTTTTTGCTCGGGATTGCTTTGGCTATTTAGGCTCTTTTGGGTTTCATATAAATGTTAGGGATTTTCTAATTCTGTAAAAAAAATAAATTGGTATTTTGATAGGAGTTGTGTTGAACCTATAGATTGCCATGGGCAATGTGGTCATTTTAATGATAGTAACGTTTTCAATCCATGAGTATGGGATGCTTTTCTATTTGTGTCACCTTCAGTTTCTTTCATCAATATTTTGTTCTTTTCCTTGTAGAGATCTTTTATCTCCTTGGTTACATTTATTCCTAGTTTTTGGGGGGCTTTTCTTGGGGGATCTATTGTAAATGAGATTTCTTTCTCAGCTACATGATTATTAGTGTATAGAAATGCTACTGATTTTTGTATCCTAATTTTGTGTCCTGCAACTTTACTGAATTCCTTTGTCAGATCTGAGTTATTTGATGGAGTCTCTAGGTTTTTCTAGATATAAGATTATATCATCAGCAAAGAAAAACAATTTGACTTCATCTTTGCCAATTTGAATGCCTTTTCTTTCTCTTTCCTGATTGCTCAGGGAACATTTCCAGTATTAAGCTGAATAAGAGGATAAAATCGGTCATTCATGCCTTATTCAAATTCTTAGTAAAGGGTTTCAACTTTTGCCAATTTAGTATGATGTTAACTATGTGTTTGTCATATGTGACGTTTATTGTTTTGAGGTGTGTTCCTTCTGTGCCCAGTTTGAGTTTTCATCATGATGTTGAATTTTATCAAATGCTTTTTCTGCATTTATTGAGACAATATGGTTTTTGTCCTTCTGTTAGTCTACATATCATTTTTACTGATTTACATATATTTAGCAATCCTTGCATCCCTGTCATAAATCCTACTTGATTGTGGTGTATTAAATTTTTGCTGTGCTGTTGGATTTGATTTGCTAGTGTTTTGTTGAGGATTTTTGCCATCCATGTTTGTCAGGGATATTAGCCTGTCATTTTCCTTTTCCTCATATCGTTGTCTGGTTTTGGTATCAGTTTGATGCTGGCCTTGTTGAATGAATTGTCTCACCTTTAATTTTTTGGAATAGTTTCAGAAAAATTGTTGGTAGGGATTTTTCCATACATTTGGTAGAATTTGGCAATGAATCCATTCAGTCCTGGGATTTTGTTAGGAAACTTTTTATTACTGATTCAATTTTACTACTCATTATTGATCTGTCCAAGTTTTCCATTTCTTTCTGATTCAATCTTAGAAAGATGTATGTTTCTAGGAATTTATTCATTTCATTTAGATTTTCCAGTTTGTTAGTATGTATGTGTCTGTAATAGTCTCTATTAAACTTTTGTATTTCTGTAGTATCAGTTGTAATGTCTCCTTTTTCATTTCTGATTTTATTTGGATCTACTCTTCTTTATTAGTCTACCTGGCAGTTTATCAATTTTGTTTATCTTTTTGAAGAACCAACTTTTTGTTTTGTTGATCCTTTGTACTTTTTTCAGTCTACGTTTCATTTAATTCTTATCTTTATTATTTCTTCTGCAAATTTTGGATTTGATTTGTTCTTTCTTTTCTAGTTCCTTCTGGTATAATGTGAGATTGTTAATTTGTAATCTTTCTACTTTTTTTGATGTAGACATTCACTGATATAAATGTCCCTCTTAGTACTGCTTTTGCTGTATCCCACAAGTTCTGGTATATTATGTTTCCATTTTCATTTGTTTCAAAAATGTAATTTACATTTTAATTTCTTCAGAAGCATGTTAATTTTAAAAGTACAGCTTTCAAAGTTCTTAGTATTGATTTTTAGTTGTATCTCATGGTAGCCTGAGAAGATACTTGATACAATTGTCATTTTTTAAAATTTGTTGAGACTTGGTTTGCAGCCTAACATATTGTATATTCTGAAAAATGTTCTATTTGCTAATAAAAGGAATGTATATTCTACGGTTGTTGAATAGAACATTCTCTAAATGTCTGTTAGGTCCATTTGGTCTGAAATCCAGTTTAAATCCAATGTTTGTCAATTTTCTGTCTAAATGATCTGTCTAATGATGAGAAGGGAGTGTTGAAGTAACCCAGTATTAATAGATTGCAGTCTATCTCTTCCTGTAGATCTAGTAATATTTGCTTTATGAATCTGGGTGCTCCAGTGTTGGGTGCATATGTGTGTAGA
Source organism: Cebus imitator (assembly GCF_001604975.1). Taxonomy (NCBI): domain Eukaryota; kingdom Metazoa; phylum Chordata; class Mammalia; order Primates; family Cebidae; genus Cebus; species Cebus imitator. The sequence goes on along the minus strand of NW_016107921.1, from coordinate 907,877 downwards.
ATTGTTATATGTTCTGTCACTGAACTGATCCTTTACTGATATATAATGTTTCTAAAAAAAAAAAAACAAAACAAAACCATTCTTGAATACGAATCAAAACCACAATGAGATACCATCTCATGCAAGTTAGAATGGCAATTAAAAAAATCAGGAAACAACAGATGCCAAAGAGGATGTGGAAAAATAGGAACACTTTTATGCTTTTGGTGGGAGTGTAAATTAGTTTAACCATTGTGGAAGACAGTGTGGCTATTCCTCAAGAATCTAGAACCAGAAATACCATTTGACCCAGCAATCCCATTACTGGGCATATACCCAAAGAATTATAAATCATTCCACTAGAAAGACACATGCACACACATGTTTATTGCAGCACTATTTACAATGGCAAAGACTTGGAACTAACCCAAATGCCCATCAATGACAGACTGGATAAAGAAAATGTGGCACTTAGACACCATGGAATACTATGCACCCATAAAAAAGAATGAGTTCATGTCTTTTGCAGGGACGTAGATGAAGCAGGAAGCCATCATTCTCAGCAAACTAACACAGGAACAGAAAATCAAATACCACATGCTCTCACTCATAAGTGGGAGTTGAACAATAAGAACACATGGACACAGAGAGGGGAACATCACACACTGGGGCCTGTCAGGAGCTGGGGTAGAGGTGGAGGGAGAGCACTGGGACAAATGCCTAACACATGTGGGGCTAAATACCTAGGTGACAGGTTGATAGGTGTGGCAGACCACCATGGCATATGTATGCCTACGTGGCAAACCTGCATGTTCTGCACATGTATCACAAAACTTAAAGTAAAATAAAAAATTTTAAAAACTGTTCTTGGTTTAGTCTGTTTTATCTAAGCTGCTCCTGCTCACTTTTGGTTGCATTTTGTACAGAATAACTTTCTATCCCTTTGCTTTTTATCTATATGTCTTTATAGGTGAATTTTTTTAAGAAGCATATAGTGGATCATAGTTTTCTTTTAAATCCATTTAGCCATTTTATAACATTTAAGTAGATGATTTAATCTATGTTAAAGATTATGATTGGTATGGGAGGTATTGTTCCTGTCATATTGCTAATTATTTTCTGGTTGTTTTGTATATTTTTTCATTCCTTTCTTTTTTGCTTATTGTCATTGTAATCTTGGTGGATTTCTGCAGTGGTACCACTTGAGTCCTTTCTCTTCCTCCTTTGTGTGATTTCTTTACTAGTAGGTTTTATACTTTCATGTGTTTATATGATGGTAAATGTCCTTTTGCTTTTAGGTTTAGGACTCCCTTAAGCATTTTTTTTATAGAGCTATTCTAGTGGTAAAATATTCCTCAGCATTTGCTTGTCTGGAAAAGACTTTATGAAAGATATTTGGTACATATAGTACTGTCTGGCAGGGTTTTTTTATTTTTTTTTTTTTTTTTTTTCTTCAGCACTTTGAATATATCATCCAATTCTCTTCTGGCCTGCAAGGTTTTTGTTGAGAAATTCACTGTTAGTCTGATGGGATTTCTTTTATAAGTGAGTAGGCACTTTCCCCCTGGCAGCTTTTAGAACTTACTGTTTATGTTTGACTTTAGTCTGGCTCTAAAGGACTGTGGAGACCTTCTTGCATTCTTCGGTCCCTCACCCAAAAAGAATAAATTCAAATAATTTAAATTCATGAAATTAAGAACTTACAGGCATATTCACTGAGCACTTGCTTTTATTCCTTGCAAAAAATAGTGATGTCAATAGAAATTTGAATGTTGTTGCTTGAAAACTGAGTTGCCTGTGGTATTCTAACACCCTTCTGTCATTGATAGGCTCTTTATTTTTGTTTTAAGGAATAAAATAAAGTACAGAAAACAGTGTACAGTTGGTGTTCCACATATGTGGATTCAGTCAACCATTGAGAATATTCAGAAAAAAAATGAATGGTTGTGTCTGCACAGAACATGTATAAAGACTTTTTTGTTATTTTGTACATGGTACATTGTGACAACTATATACATCACATTCATCTTATATTAGGTATTATAAGTAGTCTAGATATTATCTAAAGTATATGGGAGGGTGTGTACATGTTATATACAAATACTAAGTCATTTTATATGAGAGACTTCAACATCCCTGTATTTTTGGTATCCTTGGGGGATCCCAGAACCCCACAGATACACAAGGGACAACTGTAGTAGAAGGTACCTGGCTTTGGATTCAGACTTAGTTTTTTCAGTTGCGGACACTGAGCCTCACCTGAAAAAAATTCGTATAATATGCACTCATCATAGGATTATGGTGAAAATTAAATCTGAGTGTAAATCTTTAAGCATGAAGTAGCAATAAATAGTCTTTTCTATTAATACAAAGGATTTTTTTTCATCTCTCTTCCTCCCCTTTGCTTTATGTTAGGAGGTTTCTTACTGACCACATCTTAGAGCTCTGCTAGCCAAGGCCTATAGCGCCTTCTCCCTTCTTCCTATAAGCAAGATCCCTGATTCCGTCCCCTGACAAAACAGGTTTACATAACAACAAAAAAACAGGTGATCATGAAGCATCACTAGGTCTCCCAAATTAGAGAGAAGATAGTCACAAAGCAAGGAAATAATTCCCTGTCTGTAATCTCATAATGTTTCCAGTTTCTCTCAGATGAGGTTTCTATTCGCCAGTGACTGTGTGGAAACTCTAGTGACTGAAGCGACATCACAGGTTTCTAACATACCAAATACATATCAAACACTAGTAAAAAGCTCAAACAATTTAAGAGCTAACAGCAGAAAAAAAATAAAAGAGAAAAAAGTGAGGAAATGATATTTGTGTTTTCATTATTTCATAAAATTAATGTTGACAATATCTGTGCCTAAAACAGGTATATTAGAATAAAATAGTTTTAAGGAAGAGCATGTTAAAAGGGATGGAACTAGAAGACAGAGGATATGCTTTATTCCCCTACTGAACTGGGAAAGTGGAAGATCAAAACTGAGAGGCAAATGTTGGGCAAATCTATAAAATTGGCAGATAAAGCATTTTTAAATTTAAAAAGTATTAAAGGTAAAAGAAGAATTTGGCTACATTTCATGAGACAACACAATGTGAGTACAACCTTTGCTGGTGCCAAATGGATGTCTGCAACGTCTGGCTAATATGTTGGACAAACTAATGCAAAATCAAGAGTTGAAGTGATCCTGGAGTATGTTAAGACCTACAAAAATGGAAAAGGCCAAACGTTGGCCCAAGGAAACCCTAACAGGAAAGGCTTCATCATTCTCAGTGATGTGCTGAAACAGCTGGGAACTAAACATAGTAAATCTGGCTGGAAGATGTTGCCTCTGGAGAAAAGTTCTACAGATGCAGCTAATGTCTTGACAGAGGAATCTTATTTTCAATGGGGACTGACTTAAACCAAGGTCATCTGCCTCCTACAAAAAAACTGAGAACAGCTGGTGTGAAGCTGACCTCTAATCGGGCCTGCGCCCTGTAACTATGGGGGTTTATAGAAACAGGACATGGCTGGAGATAGTCCTTCCTGACTTTATCCTGAGACCCAAATCTGTAACGCAGAGGCTAGAAGGCCAGGTCCACGCCTCTTTCCTCCTAGGCTCGGAGTTCCTGAGTTAGCCTGCGGTGATGAAAGGACAAGACCTAAAGCAGTCTGCAAACTCGTGACAGTTCGTGACAGCGGAGGCCCTGAGAAACTGATCTGTCACAAGGTGCAAATGTCTACAAGATAGCTATCTCTAAGTTAATACCAGCCCCACTTTTCACCATTCTTTACTTAAACGCATATTCATTTAAAAAATTCTTAAAAGAGTCTTACATGGGAGAGACACACAGAGTGGTGATTAGTAAACCATAAGCATGGTTGATGGAGGGACCTAGCTCAAAACAGGGTTTCATCAACTACAAGCTGATTATTGATCAGCAAGTTAGTAAACTTCTCTATTAGTTTGTCAGTAAAATGAGGATCATAGCACCTACACCTCAGGAAACTTGAGAGACTTAAGTGAGATCATTCATGTATGTCAGTTCTTAGCATAGTTTCTGTCATTTGTGTTCCAAAAATGATAGTTATTGGAGTTTAATTTTCTATAAATCTGAGTTTCACTTGGCATTAATTTCAAAGTAAAATGTCTTATAAAGTTTTGAAAGGTAACAAAGTTCAGCTACACCCGCATTCAGTAATATGGATGAATCTAACAAATATTTAGCAAAAGAAGCCAAACTCAAGAATACATAGTATATTATTTAGTGCACATGAAGTTCAAAAGCAGACAAAGCAAATCCGTGTTTTCAAAAATCAGGGAAGTTACACTTTAGAGAAGATAGGGGTTGGTAATGGGTAGTGACCACCAGAGGGTTTGAGATGGAGGGATTTCTAATTCTAAAGTGCTGATAATATTCTGTTTCTGTATCTGGAAGCAGTTTGCATGAATGTGTGTACTTGATAAAAGCTCAGTGAACTTTGTATTTATGATAGGTACTCTTTTCTGTATATAAATTAGATTTAATTATAAAGTTCACTAAACAAAGTTTTAAAACAATAACAAAGTCCTCATTTTGCCTATTATGGGAAACTAGCTCCTCCCATTCATTCATTTTACAAATACTTATTAACTGCCTACGATGTTCTAGGCACCATCCTACATGCATGAGGCACATCAACAAATAAGAATTCTCCATTTTCAGGGAGGGAAAGGAGGGGCAGAAGAAACCTGGCTAAAACTCGGGTCAATTAAGTTTCAATTTCCTCATATAGCAAATGAAGATGATAAATATTCTGCCTACTTTTCAGAATATATTTATGTATTCTAAAGCCCACCTGAAAAAGAAAAAAACTTCTCCCCCAAGATCTCATAAACAACACACATTGATCTTGTGCATAGTACCCTCAATGATTTTCTCATAGAAGACATTAGAAAAGTATTTTTCTCACTGAGCACTGAAGCTCAGGCCTGTAGCCTCAGCTACTTGGAAGGCGGAGACAGGAGGATTGCTTGAGTCCAGTTGTGGGCTGTAATGCACTAGGCTGAACCGGTATTTGCACTAATTTTGGCATCAATATGGTGACCTCTCATGAGCAGGGGACAATCGGGTTGCCTAAAGAGCAATGAGCTAGCCCAGATCAGAAATGTAGCAGGTCAAAACTCCTGTGCTGATTAGCAGTGGGACTGAGTCTGTGGATAATCACTGCACTCCAGCTAGGGCAACAGAGACCCTNTTTTTTTTTTTTTTTTTTGAGATATTTTTCTTAACTCTAAAAATAGCTCTCCAAATCCCCTTTACTTTGCTTTCTAGTGGGAGTTTCTAGTTACTTTTAGTTTCAAAATCCAGAAATCTGTAATAGTATCTAAGAGCAATTTCAATGGACAGATCGTTCAGAAATATCAATTTCCATCAATATTCCCAAAACTATTCTGAATCCCCTTCCCCACAAAAAGTCATAAAACCTCCAGTATGGCACCCAGGAGCAGAAAAAGGAAGTCATAAAATCTGAGTTTAGGAGTACTGTCAACAAAATTGCAGACTAGGAAGCTTCAAATCTTCATTTCCCCATGGAAACGCTAAAAAAAAAAAAAAAAGAAAGAAAGAAGAAAGAAACTGCTGCCTAAAATAACCTTACAGAAGGTTATTTGGAAAAATAATCACAGGTCTATAGCAATCAAGCAAATGCAAAAATCAAGAAAAAGCCATATACTAAATGATAGAAAACAATATGCTGTTTTTATTTACCCTTGCCCTACCATCTCTCCAGCAAGGCAGTCTTGGTCTGTAAGAAGAAGCAACCAAGTTTCCAGTTCCCTCCCATAAACTAGAGTGGCAGAGAAGACCTTATTTGCAAAGTTCTAAACTGTCTGGGGGCTGCCTGAAGGTCTAGTCTGTTTTGCCTAATTACCAGCTCAAATAAAGAGAAGCAGTGGGTGCAGCTTATGAAAGCAACAGAGAGGTGCGGCGTAGTGGCTCATGCCTGTAACCCCAGCACTTTGAGATGCCGAGGTGGGCAGATCACGAGGTCAGGAGATCAAGACTATCCTGGCTAACAGTGAAACCCCATCTCTACTGAAAATACAGAAAATTAGCCGGGCGTGAAGGCACATGCCTGTAGTCCCAACTACTAGGGAGGCTGAGGCAGGAGAATTGTTTGCACCCAGGAGGCAGAGATTACATTGAGCCAAGATCACGCCACTGCACTCCAGCCTGGATGACAGAGTGAGAGTCCGTCTCAAAAAAAAAAGAGAGAGAGAGCAAAGTAAGGAAAGCCGCAGAGAGACTAAGACCAGCAGATGCCTGGAGCATAAGGTTATGGGTAGATAACCTACAGTAGGCCATGTAAGGCCCTGAGGAGCTAAAGGTGAGACTCCTTGGAAAAGTAAAACATTCAAGAACTACCTTGTGTATGGGGAAAATTGAGAAAGTCACACAAAGTCTCAGAATGGACTCATATACAGAAAAGACTGGAGAAGAATTTGTTTTCCATTCAGGCTGGTCCCAAGGCCTAGATAACACCCAGCTAATAAATGAAGGACTCCCCCTACTCAGAGCCAGTCCATAAAGACTGGGAGACATGGCTGTTTTCCAAATGCCCAATTTTTAAACAGTTTTTAACAAATTCACAAGGCATCCAAGAAAACAGGAAAACATGTATAACCCATTCCAAAGAAGAAAATAAATTTGCTGAAATAAATTCATTTTCCATCTTCCCAAAAATATAGATTTACTAGGTAAAGACTTTAAAATAACTATTATTCAACAAAATAATCATACCAATTAAAAAATGAGGTAAGGACTTGAATAGACATTTTTTCAAAAAAGATATACAAATGCTGAGATGAGAAGATGCTCAACAGTACTATTTACTTGGGAAATGCAAATAAAATCCACAATGATGGCCAGGCATGGTGGCTCATGCCTGTAATCCCAGTACTTTGGAAGGCTAAGACAGATAGATCATTTGAGGTCACAAGTTCCAGACCAGCGTGGCCAGCATAGTGAAACCCCATCTCTAATAAAAATACAAAGATTAGCTGGTTGTGGCAGCATACTCCACAGGATTTGGGACCTGAAATCCCAAATACTCAGGAGGTTGAGGCAGCGGAATTGCTTCTACTTGGAAGGCAGAGATGTCAGTGGACTGAGATTGTGCCACTGCACTGCAGCCTGAGTGACAGAGTGAGACTCTGTCTCAAAAAAAAAAAAATTTTTACAATAAGATGTTATTCTATCCCCATTAAAATGGCAATTATAAAAAAAAAAGAGACAATAACAGATATTGGTGACGGTATGAAGGAATTGAAACACTTGTGCATTAATGGTTGGAATGTTAAATGATGCAGTCACTGTGGACAGTAGTAAGGCTGTTCCTCAAAAAATGAAACAGAATTACCACATGATCCAGCAATTCTATTTCTAGGTATATATCCAAAATTATTAAAAAGCAGTGACTCAAATAGTCATGTTTGAATATACACCCATGTTCGTAGTAGTACTGTTCACAACAGGTGGAAGCAACCCAAATGCCCATTGACAGATGAATGAGTTAATGAAGCATAGCATATCTATATATTATTCAAATTCTTCAAAGAGGAAAAAAATTATTCTAAAAGGAAGGAAATACTGGTACATGCTACAACATGGATGAACCTTGAAGACATTGTGTTAAATAAGTCACACACAAAATGACTGATAGTGTATAATTTCACCTATGCAAGGTAATAAGAGTAGTCAAATTGAGAGAGACAGAAAGTACTATGTCAGTTGCCAGGGGCTGGGATTAGGAAGAAATGAATAGTTACTGATTCATTGGCATGGTATTTCAGTTTGAAAAAATTTTTTAAAAATCTGGAAATGGATGGTGGTGATGGTTTACGGTTAAGATGTCAAATTGTTGTGTATATTTTACTACAATTTTAAAAACTTTAAATTTGCTAAAAGAGCTAAAGCAAAACATGGACAAAGAACTAAACAAAATCGAAAAAAAAATTATGCAAAACATAGAAATTATAAAAAGGAACCAAAATTCTGGAGCTGAAAACAATAACTGAATTGAAAAAGTTACTACTCAGGTTCAACAGCAGATTTAGGCCAGCAGAAGAAAGAAACAGTGAACTTGAAGACAGAACATTAAAAATTTTCAAGTCTAAGGAACAGGAAGAAAAAAAGAATGAAGAAAAGCATACAGAGCCTAAGGAATTTATGGTATACCATCAAGCTGAACAATATAAGCTTTTATGGGAGTCTCTGAAGTGTAGGTGGTCAAAGAGTTTATTTGAAGAAATAATGGCCAGAAACTTTCTAAATTTGATGAAAGACACAAATGTATAAATCCAAGAAGCTTGAAAAATCTAATTAGGATAAACCCAAAAGGTCTCATACCAAAAAGACAAAGAATGTTGAAAGTGGCAAGAAAATATTCATTATGTACAAGGGAGTCCCAATATAATTATTAGCTAATTTCTCAGCAGAAACTTTGAAGGCTAGATGGCACTGGAATGATATATTTAAAGTACTGAAAGACAAAATTCATCCAAAAATTCTATATTTGGCAAAACCATGCCTTTAAATGAGGGAGGAGCAAAGGCATTCCCAGGTAAACAAAAAGATGAGGGAGTTTGTACTCACTAGACCTGGCCAGCAAGAAATACTAAAGGGAGTCCTTAGGGTTGAAATGAAAAAATATTAGTAACTCAAAGTTATATGAATATATAAAGATCTCTGGTAAAAGTAAACACATTGGCAAATGTAAAAATCAATATTTTTATAATCTTGGTTTCTAATTCTACTTTTAATTTTCTACATAATTTAAAAGATAAATGCATAAAATAATTATAAATCTATAGTAATGGGCATATGATGTATAAAGATGTAATCTGTGACATCAATAACAAAGTGAAGGAGAAAAAGCAGCATAGGAGTAGACTTTTTGTAATCAATTGAAGCTGAATTGGTGTAAGTTCAAAAAAATTGTTATAACATTAGAATAGTATATGTAATCCCTATGGTGACCACAAAAAATATATAAAATGTACACAAAAGGAAATGAGAAGAGAATCAAAACTTGTCATGACAAGAAATCAACTAAGGCAGTAATCGAGGAAAAGAAGAAGAAAAAGCTACAAAGTATACAGCAACCAAATAAAATGGCAAAAGCAAGTCCTCTCCAATCAATAATTATACTAAATGTAAATGGATTAAATTTTCCAATCAGAAGACATAGAGTGGCAAAACTGATTAAGGAAAATAGGATACAATTTTATACTATCTACTAGAGACTCATTTTAGATTTAAGGATACACATAGGTTGAGAGTAAAAGAATAAGAAAAGATAATCCTTACAAACAGTAATCAAAAAAGAGCGGTGATGACCACATTTACATTAGAAAAAGTGGATTTTTTTCAGGTGTACACAGAACATTCTTCAGAATAGACCATATGTTAGGGCACAAAAATGTCTTAATAAATGTTAAAAGGTTGATGTCATATCTCTTACAAGTATAATGGAATCAAACTAGAAATCAGTAGCAGAAGGAAAACTGGAAAAGTCACACACATTGACATTAAACAACATACTCAAACAACCAATGGGTTAAAGAAGAAACCGTAAGAGAAACTGGAAAATATTTTGAGAGAAATGAAAGCACAATCCCCCACACTTATGGCATGCACAGAAAGCAGTGCCAAGAGAGAAATGCATAGCTGTAAATGCTTATATTAAAAAGAAAGATATCAAATTAGCAATGTACTTTACCCTTTAAGGAACTAAAAGAAAGAAAAAACTAAACCCAAAGGTAGAAGAAAGAAGGAAATAAGGATTAGAACAAAGATAAAATGCAGGATAGAAAAACAGTAAAACAAACAAAAAAAATTAAACCAAGAGTAAGCTCTTATAAAAGATCAACAAAACTGACAACAAAATGTTTAGCTATAATGACTCAGGGGAAAAAAACAACAACAACAAAAAAAAACTCAAGTGACCAAAATGAGAAATGAAAGAGGATATTACTACCAATTTTACAGAAATAGAAAAAGTTTATATCAGCAATTGCCAGGGTTAGAAGTGAGAAACAAAAAGGACACAGAGGATTTTTAGGGTGGTAAAACCTACTTGGTATGACACTACAATGGTGGATGCAGGTATATATTTGTTTAAATCCATAGAATAAACAACTCAAGCACGAACCCGTGTGTAAACTATGGGCTCTGCATAATTATGTGTCAATTTAAGTTAAGCCAAGCAAAAGTGTCCTTTTCATGATAAAGATTCAAAATGATGAACTTCAATGCTAACTCAATTAAGCATCTGCAACAGGCCAGGCTTTGTGGTAGAACTACAAAGAGGGTTGGAAATAGGGGTAAGTTTCAACCCCTACAGGCTTTAAGTACAGATGCAGGTTGAGAAAAATCACATTCATTGAGTGCTCAGTTGCTTATGAGTTGTGATGATAGTGATGGCCAGTCCAAGTGTTTTCAGCTCGAGGCACAGAACTTTCTAAAGATTATGCTTTCTTTTGCCATACAGGCTGTGATATTACTCACATGTTTGCAGCTTAGGAAGTTCCCAAAATAGAGGCTTACTATAGATATTACTAATCACTAACATTAAGAGAATTTACTGTGGGACAAATATTGATTTCAGTGTTTTACATATATTTATTCTTTTAATCCTCACTAATCACCATTTAATGGAAGTTCAACTTGTATCTCCATTTTGTAATTGAGACAACTGAGACACAGAATATCAATAATTTTCTTAAAACAGAGCTAATAAGTGGCTCCAGAGCCTGGTAGAAAACAAGGCACGTATAAGGAGTTCTATTCTACCAGGGCAATAGGATCTCGGGCTGACCAATCAGAACAGTGCAAAGTCCGGTAGGCCAGCCTTTCCCCCACCTGTCCAGATTTTTATTAGAGCTCCTGGTGGTCACATGTAGATCAGCCTTATTTAGACCTGTCAGCAAAGTACTGAGGATCATGTCTAGGCCCCATTAATAAACTGGCTAAGATACACTGTCTATCGTTTCTCCATTCCCTGGAAAGGGGACTGGGTCAGTGAGAGAGACAGAGTGGAAAAGAAAAGATAAAAGCATCCTCAGTTCCAATGACACAGCTCAGGATGGTGAGTATATGTCACATACACATTAAAACTCCCCTAATTGGGTAGTCCACTTCTGGCTCAAAAAAGCGTCCGTGGAAAACATTACACCGTGATGTTATAATACCTGGGATTCTGCTCTGTTCAACACTTCCAACTCTGAATGACGAAAGCAAAACAGTGTGGGAGTAGGTGGGTGTGTCTGGCTGCAAGCATATGCCAGCCACTGCTGTCACACAGCCTTGACTATGCCTTGGTATATTAAAGAGTGGTGAGTCACTCATACTCATGATAACCATTCATAACTAGAATTTTAGAAGAGGGGAAAAACCCCAGGGCTGTACAGAATGACACTTTCCAGTGGAAGGACAGAAAGACCAGAAGCCACTTGCTGAATCTAACCATGAGATCTTTCAGAGAAAAGAACGCCGTTCAGCTTTTCTGAGTCACTATTAACATGAGCTATCCGGAAACAGAAAGAATGACTCAAGAGAGTACCACCCTATCCTGGAAATGGGGTCAAAGCAGGTATGGTAGGGGAACTGGTTGTGGGCGAGACTGAAGGAAGAAGGAAGAAAGATGGGATGCATATTTCCTCAAAGTTGATGCTCCTCTCAGTTATTTGCTCTTCTCAAGGGTGACATCAGTATTCTCCGAAGGTCTCAAAAATGGCAGGGTTCCATCTACCTCAGAGATTTAAGAGACTTAGACCAGACACACACACACACACACACACACACACACACACACACACACACACACAACTTGCCCTCACAATCCAGTGTGTACAGTATCTACATCTGAAAATCGGAGAGAAAAGCTGGGCTAGGCAAGAAAAATCCTCATTATACTAATTATGCTTTCCAGGATTAATGAGGGAACAAGGGAGGGAGAGAGAGGGAACAGAAATAGTTTCCTTTCACCACTAGGAAGTTAGAACATTTAAAACTTTGGAGCAGGGAAAGGACCCTGTTCCTCATTCTCTCCCCTCATCCTTCACATCCCTCCACCCAGATACTTGCTACTCTGTTAGAAAAGTTTCTAAGTCTGACTTGGCCAGTAAAATGTTGTTGGGCAAATTACATTTTTTGGTGATTAGACCTCCTGGAAAAAAAAAGTCACTTATAGTCTTCTTGAGATTCAGGCGAGAGACTGCTGCATGAGGACAAGAGTCTAGTATCAAATCAAAGGCAAAGCAGTAGCTCTGCAGTCAGACCTGGGTTCCAATTTTGATTCTGCTATGCCTGAACTTGAACAATTTAACCTTTCTAAGCCTTAATGTCCTGTCTGAAAAAATTGGAAATAGCTATCTTGCAGATTAATAGAATTAAATGACAATGTATTTCAATGGCAACACACAGTAAAAGTGGCTCTTATTTTAGATGTTTTTCTCCAACACCAAATAAAGCCCCCTAAGACTTCCCATCCTGCATTCCACCCCACCAAAGAATAATCAAAACCAGATAAAAAGATTAGACTTACAAATCCCTAAAAAGACTAATAACAAGTTCTGAAATGGAGGCAGTAACTAATAGCCTACCAGCCAAAGAAAGTCCAGAACCACACAGGTTCACAGCCAAATTCTACCAGAGGTACAAAGAAGAGCTGGTACCATTCCTTCCGAAACTATTCTAAATCACAGAAAAAGAGGGACTCTTCCCTAACTCATTTTATGAGGTATCATCCTGATACCAAAACCTGGAAAAGACACAACAAAAAAGAAAATTTCAGGCCAATATCCCTGATGAACATCAATGCAAAAATCCTCAGTAAAATACTGGAAAACCGAATTTAGCAGTACATCAAAAAGCTTATCCACCACGATCAAGGTGGCTTCATACCTGGGATGCAAGACTGGTTCAACATATGCAAATCAATAAACATAACCATCACATAAACAGAACCAATGACAAAAACCATGATTATCTCAATAGATACAAAAAAGGCCTTCAATAAAATTCAACATCCCTTCATGCTAAAAACTCTCAATAAACTAGGTATTGATAGAACATATCTGAAAATAATAAAGCTATTTATGACAAACTCACAGCCAATATCATACTGAATGGGCAAAAGCTGGAAGCATTCCCTATGAAAACCAGCACAAGACAAGGATGACTGACCTCTCTTACCACTCCTATTCAACATAGTATTGGAAGTTCTGGCCAGGGCAATTAGGCAAGAGAAAGAAATAAAGTGTATTCAATTAGGAAAAGAGGAAGCCAAATTGTCTCTATTTGCAGATGACATGATTGTATATTCAGAAGACCCCATCATCTCAGCCCAAAATTCCTTAAGCTGATAAGCAACTTCAGCAGTCTCAGGATACAAAATAGATGTGCAAAAATCTTAAGTATTCCTATACATCAACAATAGACAAGCAGAGAGCCAAATCATGAGTTAACTCACATTCACAATTCCTACAAAGAAAAGAAAATACCTAGGAATACAATTAAGGGATGTGAATGAGCTCTTCAAGGAGATTTACAAACCACTGCTCAAGGAAATAAGAGAGGACACCAAACAAATGCAAAAACATTCCATGCTCATGGATAGGAAGAATCAATATGAAAATGGCCATACTGTCCAAAGTAATTTATAGATTTAATGCTATCCCCACCAAGCTACCATTGACTCTCTTCACAAAATGAGAAAAAACTACTTTAAATTTTATATGGAATGAAAAAAGATCCCGTATAGCCAAGACAATCCCAAACAAAAAGAACAAAGCTGGAAGCAACAAGCTATCTGACTTCAAACTATACTACAAGGCTACAGCAACCAAAACAGCATGGTACTGGTACCAAAACAGATATATAGACCAATGGAACAGAACAGAGACCTCAGAAATAACACCACACATCTATAACCATCTGATCTTTGACAAACCTGACAAAAACAAGCAATGGGGAAAGGATTCCTATTTAATTAAATGGTGTTGGGAACACTGGCTACCCATATGCAAAAAACTGAAACTGGACTCCTTCTTTACACCGTCTACAAACATTAACTCAAGATGGATTAAAGACCTAAATGTAAAACCCAAAACCATAAAAATCCTAGAAGAAAACCTAGGCAATATCATTCAGGACATAGGCATGGGCAAAGACTTCATGACTGAAACACAAAAGCAATTACAAAAAAGCCAAAATTGACAAATGGGATCTAATCAAACCAAAGAGCTTCTGCACAGCAAAAGAAACTATCATCAGAGTGAACAGGCAACCTACAGAATGGGAAAAAATTTTTGCAACCTATTCATCTGACAAACGGCTAATATCCAGAATCTACAAGTAACTTAAACAAATATACAAGAAATAAACCAACAGCCCTATCAAAAAGTTGGTAAAGGATACAAACAGACACTTTTCCAAAGAAGACATTTATGCGGCCAAAAAACATATGAAAAAAAAAAAAGCTCATCACTGGTCATTAGAGAAATGAAAATCAAAACCACAATGAGATACCATCTCATGCCAGTTAGAATGGTGATCATCAAAAAGGAAACAACAGATGCTGGAGAAGATGTGGAGAACTAAGAATGCTTTTACAGTATTGGTGGGAGTGTAAATTAGTTCAATCACTGTGGAAGACAATATGGTGATTCCTCAAGGATCTAGAACTAGAAATACTATTTGACCCAGCAATCCCATTACCGGGCATACACACAAAGGATTATAAATTATTCTATAAAGACACAAGCACACGTATGTTTATTGAAGCACTATTCACAATAGTAAAGACTTGGAACCAATCCAAATGCCCATCAATGTTAGACTGGACAAAGAAAATGTGGCACATATACACCATGGAATACTATGCAGCCATAAGAAAGGATGAGTTCATGTCCTTTGCAGGATATGGATGAAGCTGGAAACCATCCTTCTCTGCAAACACAGGAACAGAAAACCAAACACTGCATGTTCTCACATGGACCCAGGGAGGGGAACATCACACACCAGACTCTGTGAGGGGGTGGGCAGAGAAAGCATTAAGAGAAATACCTAATACATGCAGTGCTTAAAACCTAGATGATGGGTTGATAGGTACAGGAAAACACCATGGCACATGTATACCTATGTAATAAACCTGCACATTCTGCACATGTATCCCAGAACTTAAAGTAAAATTTAGAAATAGAAAATTGTCTAGACTTCACATTTCACGTTTTTTGTGTGTATCTGAATTCTTTATATTTTTCCCACTAGGAAAAATAAAAACTGGTAATGAGAAAAGAGGTAGAGGTGTGAATGCATCTATTTCAACATGTGGATCGAGTTCTCCTGGGGCATTCTGCAGGTAGTCTCACTCTGCCAAAAGTTATCTTCCTGGTATTTGAACTGACAAGTTCAACATTCATTTTCATTTCATTCGGGTCTAAGCGTGTTTAGGCTCTCCTTCAAGGAGAGGGACATCATATTCATTGTTCCTTGGAAATAGTACCATGGATGCAAAGACATAGAAAGAAGAGACCCATAAAGCCAATAAACTGTTTCATTCTTAGGTGTTGATTACATCAAGGTCTAGCTTCAAGTATGCAGCCAGTCACACAGGGCCCTATTCTCAGAGGGCTTTAATGCTCTGCTGTCACCCTCTTGAAATTCTTAATGTTATTTTGAATTTACATTTTATAAGTGAAGTCTGATGTGATGATGGAAAAAGTGCTGGGAACTTGGAGCCAGGCTCATACCACTTCCCTAGGATGGGTTCTGAGAAGCTCAGTCTTACCTCCTGGAGACTTGGTCTGGCCAGGCTCCTCCCTCCCTGTGACCACAGCTGCCCTCCATCTCCTGCAGGGAGTAGGGATGGATTGGCATCAGGCAAGTGCACTGGATGGCATCTCAGGGCAGAACACAGCTGAGGCTGGCCACAGCCACTCTAGCCACACCATGGTGCATCTTGTGAGCAGCTGACCAGTCTGTATCTCAGAAGAGGACACCTCTCATCCTCCCACCCCTGATCCAAGTGCCAATCTTCTTGTGGCATGGAAGCTGAAAGATCCTTGGGTTTCTCCTGTCTTTCATGGGTTGGAGAATGTGCCTGTGGGAAAGGGACATGCCTAGCTTAACCTTCCCAAACCTCACCCCCAACCGAGGCACAGCTCAGCAGTTTGGCTGCTGGTGGGAATTGGTACCTGCCATGCATGGCAGGTCATGGACCCAGGTAACTATGAAGGTCTGTACTTGCTCATGGAATATCCTCCTGCCCAGAGTCTATACTTGTTCCTCAAATACAGTCATGCCCAAGTGCCTGCGGGGAGAAAAGGATCCTATCTACTTTTTTCTAGTTTTCCTGAATCTAGTATCACTCTTAGGCACTCTTTGAAGGGGATGAGCCACAAAATTCCACTTGTGTAATTTCAGTGTTTGGGTATATGAGTTAGATACTTTGATGTTTGAATTTTAAACTAGCACTGCACAGTATAAATGAATGACAAAACTGAAGTTAATAATTTAAATTTGTAATTTTTTTAACCTAGAACAGTAAATAGCCAACAGAACATCCAGGCCACATCAAGAGAGACCGTGGAAGAAAGGAAGTTTATGTGAATCTTTATTGCCCAATATTTTTCTTCTTTTTGAACAAGAGGCCTCAAATTTTTATGGTACACTGGGTCCCTCAAGTTATGTAACCTCCATGATTAGGCTGATTATTCAGTCAACAAAGGAGTACCTTTTAAGTGTAGATATCATTCTAAGATCTCATTACAATCCATAGATTATACTTTTCTCCATGCCTTATAACACTTCACTTATCTCTATATTTCCCTAGGTATTTTTAAATTCTTCCCTTAGTAAATTGTAAATTCTGTAGACAGCAACTCTACCTTAGTCATCTTTTATCCAATTCCTCTTAAATCTAGTGCAATGGTTCAAATATGGGAGATTCTCAGTTAAAATTTGCTGCAGGCCTGAAAATCACAAATAAGGAAATGTTTAAAATGCCTGTATGGTTTGGATGTTTGTTCCCTCCAGATATCAGGTTGAAATGTGATCCTCTAAATTGGAGGTGGGCTTGGTGGGAGGCATTTGGGTCATGGGGCAGATCCCTTATGAATGGCTTGGTGACACCCCTATGCTAATGAGTGAGTTCTTGCTCTTTTAGTTCCTTTAGTGGCAGCAAGTTGCTTAAAGGAGCCTGGCACCTCTGCCTTTCTCCCTCTTTTCTCTTGCTGTGTGACATGCCTGCTCCCCCTTCAATTTCTTCCTTGAGTAAAAGCTTCCCGAGGACTCACCAGCAGCCGAGTAGATGAGGATATAATGTTTGTACAGCTTACAGAACTGTCAGCCAAATAAACCCCCCCTTTTTTTTTATGAATTACCCCATCTCAGGTATTTCTTTATAGCAATGCCAAACAGATTAACAAAAATGCCTCTAAGGAGCTTGTCATCATTATAGAAATAAGAAACCAGAAAAGAGTCAAATCCAGACTTTTCATGTTCATCCTGTTTCCTTCCTGAGCTTCAGCCTATAATTACAACTGCTTGCTGGGTAAACATCTTCATCTGGATCCACCATGGACATCTCAAATTCCACATGCCCAGCTTATCTTTAGCTGCCTTCCCCTCAGCACCTCCTTCCCTCTTTCTGGGGTTTATAGTAAATGGCTCCACCATTCCCCTCGTTACTCAAGCCAGAAATGTGGCCATTGTGCCTAAATCTTTCCTCTTCCTAGCTCCCACATCAATCTTTGAGTCTATCCATTTTACCTGCTAAGTCTCTCTTGATATTTAATTTAAAAATCTCTTCATTTCCTCATATTGCCAACCACCCCCCCAACCCCCAGTTCAGCCCATCCTCCTCTATTGCCTGGACTACATTTGTCATTTAGTCTCCCTACTTGTATTATTTTCCCTTCCTATCCTTCCACCTATGTTTAATTGATACAGGATATCTTGAAATATTTGACTGTTTTATTATATTGGTAAACTTATGAAATAGTTATATTCAAAAACTGCTTTTATAATTTCTCAAAACCACAGTGAGATCTCTCTTTATATCTACTAAGATGGCTATAATTTTTAAGTTTTTTCATTAAAAACAAAACCAAACCAGAGGCCAGGCATGATGGCTCACACTTGTAATTCTGACACTTTGGAAGGCTGAGGCAGGTGGATTGCTTGAGATCAGGAGTTTGAGATCATCCTGGGCAACGTGGTAAAATCCTGTCTCTACAAAAAATACAGAAATTAGCTGAGCGTGGTGGTGCATGTCTGTATTCCTAGCTACTCAGGAGGCTAAGATGGGAGGATCACTTGAGCCTGGGAGTTTGAGGCTGCAGTGAGCCATGACTTTTGAAAAAGAAAGAAGGAAAGGATAAAGGGAAGGAAAAAGGAAAGGGAAGGGAAGGAGGGAGGGTGGGAGAGAGAGAGAGGAAGAGAAAGAGAGAAAGGCAGAAAGAAAGAGACAGAGACAGAAGGAGAGACAGAGACAGACAGAAGGACAGAAAAAGAGACAGGAAGGAAGGGAGGGAGGGAGGGAGGGAGGAAAAGGAAGTGTTGATATGGTTTTGAAGACTGGAACCCCTGTGCATTGCTGGTGAGAAAGTAAAATGGCACAGCCAGTGTGTAAAATAGTTTTGCTGTTCCTCAAAAAAGGTAAATGTAGCATTATAGGGGCTAGCAATTTTACTCTTAACGTACATACCCAAAGGAAATGAAAATGACCTCAACCAGATACTTGTATGCCATTTGTTTGAAGCATTATTTACAATAGCTGAAAGATGGAAATAGTTCAAGTGCCCATCAACAGATACATGGATACAGAAAATACAGTGTATACATGTATACAGTGGAATATCACTCAGTCATAAAAAACAAAGTTCCGATACATGCTACAACATGGATGAACCTCAAAAACATGCTATGTGAAAGTAGCCAGACACAAAAGGACAAATCCCATATGACTCCACTTACGTGAAATAACAGAAACAGGCAAGATCATACAGACAGAAAACAGATTGGAAGTTTCCAGGGGCTAGGGTGAGAGGGAAGTAAAGAGTTACTGTTTAGTGGGTACAGAGTTTCTGTTTGGGTGATAAAAAATATTGGAAGTGGATAGTGGAGATGGTTATACAATATAGTGAATGTAATTAACGCCACTGAAATATACACTTTAAAATGGCTCAAATGTCAGATTTTATGTTATATTTTATAATAAATAAAATTCTTGGCCGGGTGCGGTGGCTCAAGCCTGTAATCCCAGCACTTTGGGAGGCCGAGGTGGGTGGATCACAAGGTCAAGAGATCGAGACCATCCTGGTCAACATGGTGAAACCCTGTCACTACTAAAAATGCAAAAAATTAGCTGGGCATTGTGGTGCGTGCCTGTAATCCCGGCTACTCAGGAGGCTGAGGCAGGAGAATTGCCTGAACCCAGGAGGCGGAGGTTGCGGTGAGCTGAGATCGTGCCATTGCACTCCAGCCTGGGTAACATGAGTGAAACTCCGTCTCAAAAAATAATAATAATAATAAATAAATAAATAAATAAATAAAATTCGTTCCAGAAATAACATTCATATACCTTAAAGCCAAAAAATAAAAAATAAAAAATCTCTCTTTATGTGGATTATCTGAAATTTAGAATTATATTAGTGGAATAATTGTTCTTGGTACATATTTATGTGTGGTATTCACTTTCTTTGCTGTAAATTACACTATGTTAATGCCATTTTCAAAACAAAATTTATTTAAAATTTTTATTATCTGAATTTTCTTTAAAGCTGAATTTTATGATTAAAAAATTTGAAGTTGTTACACCTTTAATGAACTCTTTCCTGAAGTCCACATTGTATTTCACCGAGAAAGCACTCTTTTTGTTGTTGTCATTGTTTTTGAGATGAAGTTTTGCTCTGTCACCCAGGCTGGAGTGCACCGGCGCAATCTCGGCTCATTGCAACCTCCACCTCCCAGGTTCAAGCAATTATTTTGCCTCAGCCTGCCAAGTAGCTGGGACTACAGGTGCATGCCACCACGCCCACGGCTAACTTTTGTATTTTTAGTAGAGATGGGGTTTCACCATATTGGCCAGATTGGTCTTGAAGTCCTGATCTTGTGATCCGCCTGCCTCAGCCTTTCAAAGTGCTGGGATTACAGGTGTGAGGCACCACACCAGGCAGTAAAGCACTCTTCACAGTACCTGGTAAGCCCACACCAAAACTGACTGTTGCATATTTAAATTATAGGTACTTCAGGTCAAATATTTTCACAGATACCATCTTTCTGTGTTTAGAGTGCTTTTCTGCAATAAACAATTTTACAAAACAAATTTGTCCAAAATGTTGCCTCTATTTATGATCCTATGAATGTTACATCAAATTTAGATGCTAAATATCATAAACCTTTTCCACATCATTCTATCTTAGCATTGAATACTGAATTTATCCAGTTAAAAACAGGAACTCCATTAAAAAATTATTCTCAAAAATGGAAATATTGCAAAGCAAAATTTAGAACTTCAGAATGAAATATTACGTGCCACTTGAGTCCTCATTACGTATTTCCATTTTTTCCTCTTACATTGCAGAGATAAATTTGAATGTCTTCCTACTTCTATGTTTTCCTTTGTTCTCCCCCCACCCCACCTAGTAAATATAATTTGCTAAATAACTTTTTTGGTGTTCCATTTATTAAAAACTTGCATTAAAAATTCCCAACTTATTTTAAACAAAACAAAACAATAAAAGGAATTGTCCACAAAATTTTAAAACCAGTGTAGGTGCACTTAGGCTGATTTGCAGAGTCCTCCAAAGATTCAGACATGTCTAAAATCTAACTATTGATGGGAAGAGAAAAAAGAATTGTGCCATGAAAAAGTAGTTTTGTGTATTCAACATTAACAGCATGAACTCCTAGCGTGTTTACATATTGATTTTTATATATTCAGAGTTCTAGTTACTCTGAATATACTAAAAATGTATTTAAATGGTAGAATAGCAGCTTGTTTAGTTGCATTTATCAAGTATGTATGCACCACAAGGAAATCCAAGCACATACAATTTCAGCTCCATAAGTTTCTTAAATTCACTATAAAAATAATGGTTTATATCATGGCTGTTGTCCTTCACCAAAATGTGTATTTCTATTATCACAAAATAATTCTTTGTTCAAAGTTGAACTTTTAAAACTAAATTTGCAATAGCATTCACAATAATGCCAACCAAATGAACTTCCAAAAAAAGTCTACTTTGGTTCCATGAATTACTTTTTTTTTTTTTTTTTAAAAAAGGAAACATTATTGGAATTGGTTTCTATTATTTGAAACATCTAATAATATTGGAATAAACTGTCATCATTTAACTGATTGAAAATTTTTCTTCTATTAATGAAGCCAATATATTAAGAATTTTCACTTCATTTTTGGTAAGTTCACTGGAAAACTTGGAAATGAAGATGAGCAGAGCAGTTATTTGCTTTAATACAAAGTCATGTTTCATAGAGTAATAAAGAAATGCACTTTCTGCATCTGCACAAATTACATTGTTAAATAGTATTTTTAAAATAAATATGTCTTGAAATAGATTTTCAGCAGACTTTTTTCTGGTTTTCATTTGGTTAGTGGTACCATTTTATGCAAATTATTCAATCACTATCTACTTTCACAAGAGACAATTCACTACTTAATTCTTCACTGCACGTAGGCTTCTGACTTTATTTAAACTCATGGCTGCTGAATGCATTTTTTGCTAAATAAAAGAGCACCATAAAACAATGAAATTAAGTAATTGTAGATTTACCCTCTAATAAGTGACAAGCCCACTGTAGTAAATATTGAGATTTCTTTTTTTATACTTGACAGAAAGACCACCCAACTTCTACTTCCTGCTCATTATTTCATGTACATTTAACCTTTACTGACTCTTGTTTTCCACTGGCCACAATGGTCTCCTGTGTCTCATAGATTGGCATAAGCGGCTGGCACATCATACAGAGAAGTTTCAAATACTTCTCCTACCACTGCCCAAGACTTAAAGGACTCAGACATAATTACCTACTGGGCTGCTTTATGGTAAGCGCCCTGCATACTGTCCTTGAAAGGAAGATGCCTTTTAGAGTTAGCCACATGTTCAGGTGAGAATTCTGTTCACTGACAAACATCTCAAGCACTACAAAAAGAGATCCTGACAGAAGCCAGAACTATAAAGTAGAATTATTAATTTGTTAAAAATGAAAAAGCTAAGGCGAATGCTAAAAATAGATAGGACACTAGAACAACAAATTATTCTGTTTTGTTATGCAACTTATCTTTTCCCACTGAAGCCAGTGTGATGTCTTTGAAATGTAAATTTGATCTTGTCCTTACTAAATTCTTTCAATGGCTTCTTCTAAGCTAATTTTCAAAACCTTTGGGCCAGCCTACAACGCTCTTCATGAAATGCACTTCCTCATCTCTTGCCATCCCCGGCCCATATAGTAGAATTCACCTTCTTTGAATGAGAAAGGAAATAGTATAGGGGGAACTAACTCAATTTCCTTAATAAGCTATCCTGCCATGATTTCCTTGTAAGATCTAAGATCTGCCTGTGGGCCTTCCTTCCTTCAGGAATCAGGCCATATGTAACCTCTGGACTGCAGTCCAGGAAGACCTCCTGGACTGCAAGTCTGAGTCAGGAATCTTTCCCATCTGCCCTTGCTTTGCTTCCCCCTTGCAGCATTCACTGCACTCTGGTAGATCTAACCTGTGTTCTTTTCTGCTCCTTCTGTTTCAGCTAATATCCATGAAAGCAGACATGATTGTCTTACCATTATATCACTAACTATATAGTACACATAGTTAGGCCCTAAAATATTATTTAAGGCCGGGTGGAGTGGCTCATGCCTGTAATCCCAGCACTTTGGGAGACTGAGGCAGACAGGTCACCTGAGGTTGGGAGTTCGAGACCAGCCTAACCAAAATGGAGAAACCCCATCTCTACTAAAAATACAAAATTAGCTGGATGTGGTGGCACATTCCTGTAATCCCAGCTACTCAGTTGGCTGAGGCAGGAGAATCACTTGAACCCAGGAGGCAGAGGCTGTGGTGAGCCAAGATCGTGCCACTGCACTCCAGCCTAGGTGACAAAAGCAAAACTCTGTCTCAAAAGAAAAATTATTTAAATACATAAATGAGAGAGATCAATCCAAGATGGCCATTTAGGAACAGTTCAGGATTGCAGCTCCCAGTAAAAGCGCAGAGGGTGAGTGGATGCCGCTTTTTTATTGCCCACAGACTAGGAAATTCCCAGGTGGAGAAGCCCCATGGGTCTCCAGCATAGCTGTTTCGGCCAGCGCTTTGCCCCCCCCCGCAGCTGCTTTGTCAGCGCCCCAGCGCAGCGGTTCTCCGTACAAAATACACTGGTCCTGTGCCCTTTTGGCTAGCGATTGGAGCCACGGGAAGTCACCCATTCATCTGTTTAAAAAGGGGACTGAACAGGGAACTTGGACAGTAGATTCCAGGGCAAAAAAAGTGCCATGAATCTCATTGCCACTGTTTAAGCCAGTGCAGTGAGTCACCGCACGGGAAAACACACAGATCCCAGAGCCTCTTCAACAGGCGACAGGAACACCAACTTAAAAAAAAAA
>NW_016107921.1:878480-879682 GCF_001604975.1 Cebus imitator | reverse complement strand
CAGATGGATTAAAGACTTAAACATAAGACCTAACACCATAAAAACCCTAGAAGAAAATCTAGGCACAACCATTCAGGACATAGGCGTAGGCAAGGACTTCATGACCAAAACACCAAAAGCATTGACAACAAAAGCCACCATAGACAAATGGGACCTAATCAAACTCCACACCTTCTGCACAGCAAAAGAAACAGTCATTAGAGTGAATCAGCAACCAACAGAATGGGGAAAAAATTTTTGCAGTTTACCCATCTGAAAAGGGGCTGATATCCAGAATTTACAAAGAACTAAAACAGATTTACAAGAAAAAATAAACAAGCCCATTCAAAAGTGGGCAAAGGATATGAACAGATACTTTACAAAAGAAGACATACATGAGGCCAACAAACATAGGAAAAAATGCTCATCATCACTGGTCATCAGAGAAATGCAAATCAAAACAACATTGAGATACCATCTCACGCCAGTTAGAATGGCGATTATTAAAAAATCTGGAGACAACAGATGATGGAGAGGATGTGGAGAAATAGGAACACTTTTACACTGTTGGTGGGAGTGTAAATTAGTTCAACCATTGTGGAAGACAGTGTGGCGATTCCCAAGGACCTAGAAATAGAAATTCCATTTGACCCAGCAATCCCATTACTGGGTATATATCCAAAGGATTATAAAGCGTTCTACTATAAGGACACATGCACACGAATGTTCATTGCAGCACTGTTTACAATAGCAAAGACCTGGAACCAACCCAAATGCCCATCGATGATAGACTTGACAGGGAAAATGTGGCACATATACACCATGGAATATTATGCAGCCATCAAAAACAATGAGTTTGGGTCCTTTGTAGGGACATGGATGAACCTGGAAACCACCATACTCATCAAACTGATAGAAGAGCATAAGATTAAACACCGCATGTTCTCACTTATAGGTGGGTGTTGAACAATGAGAACACATGGACACAGGGAGGGGAGCACTACACACTGGGGTCAGCTGGGGGGAAATAGGGGAAGGGCGGAGGGGGGTGGGGAGTTGGGGAGAGATAGCAAGGGGAGAGATGCCAGATGTAGGTGATGAGGAGGAAGGCAGCAAATCACACTGCTACGTGTGTACCTATGCAACAATCTTGCATGTTCTTCACATGTACCCCAAAACCTAAAATGCAATGAAATAAATGGAAAAAATAAAAAATAAATACA
>NW_016107921.1:866155-875805 GCF_001604975.1 Cebus imitator | reverse complement strand
TATATAATCAGTGCCAAATTAGTAGTATAGAGAGACAATAACTAATGTGAGTAGAGAGGAGTAGGAGCGTACTTTAGATCCATTAGATTTCACTAAAGATGTATTTGGTCTAGAGCCTAAGGAGCTCAAGTAGGAAGGGTCCGGGTCAGAGTTAAGGTTAGGGTTAGATTTCAATAGGTTAGGGCCCAGGACATACATAACAATTAGAGCAGCTTGTCTGCAGGTTATGTTAAAGGGCTTGGAACCTAATGAAAAAGGTCAGTGACGCCCCAATGTAGAAGTTCTTGGATTCAAGTCTAAGGCATTTACTTTATCTTACAGGCATGGGGAAGTCACTAAAAATTTGTGAGTCAGCACTTTACAATACAGCTAACCAGATTTAGTTTGGCTAAAGAAAAAACTGGAAATACTGAAGCTCTACATTTCTAACAAATACTTCCTTAATTTAGACTCACAGCTAGGTCTGCCTTCCATAACTGCAATCACACCCACAGAATAAAAACTAGGCAATGAACAGGAAGCTGAAGAATATCATCTTAGTCTCAAAAAAAAAAATGCACACAGTGGTAACATCTCAGTAACTGGGAAGTGTCTTTCAATATGAGTTTGAAAACATGTAGATGCACACAAGATGTTGTCATCTCTTTGCCCCTTACTCTTAAGGCTGTCAGAAACTTCTTGCCAGTTGAATGGGACCCCGTGTAGAAATGTAGACTGACACATATGCTCATATAGCCCCAATGTGATTCAGAAGTGAACTGACTTGGCACAAACCTGTTGCCAGCAATGTTATTAAATGCACTACTCTAGTAATGACTGTCCCACTTGCTATGCCTTCCTGCCACCTCCCACTAACCTTGCTGTCTTTCATTTGAATTGAAGTACCCATTAAGGAATCCAGAGAGCTCTTTCTCCATTAACACTAGCAACATTTTATTGTATACTATCTGATTGGTTGGCCGTATGTATCTACCTTCCCACCCATAACACAAACACACATGTGGCAAACATGTCCTTACTAAGTACATATTGCATATGGCAATCTGGGAGGAGTTCACTTAGTCAATTCAAATGGCAAAGGGGATAAAAATGGTAAATTTCACAGTTCAGCAGTAAAATAATAGTGCCCTGTTATTTAACTGACATGGACAAAAATCCTGTCTTAAAAATACGCATCTGACCAATTTCTCTCACACCCAAAGACTTTCACCTTCCAGACACACAACCAATAATTTTGCTCATCCAGAGCCAATAATTTTGTCTTCCACACTCTAGGTTGACAATTTGTTCTTGAAGAAATGAAACTGTCAGTATTGTACCCATCAGTCATCACCAAAACATATCACAGCTAAGACGGTGTAGCTTAAATGTTTTTCACACTTTCGGGATACCAGCCTTTCTCCTAATTTTTTCTCTTTTGCAATAAATCAAAAACAAGTCCACAGGAGTTTGCTTCTGAGAATGAATATGAGTAATTCCTCAAAGCTGGTTTGCACATACCACCTTGTTTTCACCAGCTGTTTTCTATTTCCACTGTTAGGAATGTGGATTGTGGTTTATTTTAATGCAAAAGAGGTGCTGATTCCATTATAGGAGTGGTTCCTATATATTATGGCAGAATCAGCAGGAAACCCTATTCTACTCTTTTAGTGGGATAAAAACGCTCAGGACTTAGTCACTAAAGATATCTCTTTTGCTGTAGATTCACGATGTAGAAGATGAACTACAGTTAGAAAAATTTAGTAGAAATACATCATGTATTATTACCTTTAGACTATCAAATTCCCAAAATAAGAGACCTATCAGTCCATTGTAACTAATCTGGAGGTCTGAGCATCCCATCTTTGACTGAGCAGCACACTCCAGCACAGCTGCTTGGCACCATTGCCCATTGCTCTCCTCTTGCAATGACTAATGGAGACAATTATGAGAATATAAGGTGAAACAAAACCTTCTTCTGATATAACTTTTTTTTTTTTTTTTTGAGACGGAGTCTTGCTCTGTTGCCAGGTGCCAGGCTGGAGTGCAGTGGTGCAACCTCAGCTCGCTGTAACCTCCACCTCCTGGGTTCAAACAATTCTCCTGCCTCAGCCTCCCGAGCAGCTGGGACTACAGGCGCGTGCCACCAACACCCAGCTAATTTTTGTATTTTTAGTAGAGACGGGTTTTCACCATGTTGGCCAGGATGGTCTCGATCTCTTGACCTCATGATCTGCCTGCCTCGGCCTCTCAAAGTGCTGAGATTACAACTGCACCTGGCCAACTTTTTTAAATTATGTAATTCATGCCACTTCTATCTCATCCTCTACACATGGAGACCCTACATGTGAAACCAGCAAATTACTAGCAGAGCAAATAATAAGTAGTAGTTAAGACGTTGGAAACCACCCAGACAGCTCTGATCATTTTTGTTCTTTTTGGCAGATGGATTAAATTACAGTAGCCATAATGCCTATGTCCTATGTTCTCTTTAAGAAAGCTATTTGATGCAAAGTACTCTATTAACCATTTTCAGTTGTAGCACGCACAAGAGAGCTGGATGGTCTTCAGAATGCAGCCTTTGTCGGCAGGCTTCTGGCAATACTCCTCCTTCCTTATATTCCTCCATTCTTTCTGGCTCACTCTTTCATTTACTTCCTCCTGCTCTCTCCTTCTTAGGAGGGAGTTTTATTTTCAATTAATGAAGAAAAACAAAGAGTTTCTAGCCCCTGATTCTCCTTCTCAGAGCATCTTTGGACAAGAATAGCTGCTCAGCATCTGTGGGAAATGGTTTCATTAAAGGGACTGGGAAGCATTGATTCAATTCACTGGACAGGAGAAGTCAAAATTACCATGAGCTACATTAGTGCCCTTACCGCTCCAGACTGTGAAAGGAACTGTGAGGCTCCTCACTCAGAGGCCACATGAAGGAAATGAAGGAAACCACAATTACCTCCCTGAAGATCTCTCAACAGGAATGTAACTGGGCATCCCACGGTACTCAGTGTTAGCTGCACTGATGAACAGCCAGCCTGTCATTGCACGTGCAGGAGCCATTCTAGAACTAAAGTCTTGGTGACTTCTAAATCGATTTCTCATAATGTAATCAATAAAATGTTTCATCATGATCCACCAAGTCCTGCAGACATTACTAAGAGGCATAAATGAAGCCTTGCATTAGACTCTAACATCTCCACAAAGGAGAAAATGGAATTCTCTGATTTCACTGCTTACTAAACCTATAGACAAGGGGGAAAAAAAAACCTACCCCTGTACGAACTGGCACAACCTCCTACAACAGACCTATTTTATTTCATCTCCTTCTCAAACCAGCTTTTATTTGGGAGATGCACCATGTCAAATACATACTTCTTTAAAAATCTATTCTGATTTTCTTTTAAATTAGTCCCACATTAAAGAATCAGCAACATTAAGTGTATTATGCAGCTTTGTGGCTCTTTACAGCTTAAGGAGAGAAAGTCCCACATTTTCAGTGCTTTTAACTTCTCACCTTCCCTCATGAGATTCCAAATTCTAAATTTCTTAAGCGCTCACTAAAAACAACCTGAATCTGAATCCCAGACCAAAAAACCTCCGAGAAATGCTTAATGAATTAGAAAGCATCATTAGTTTATCCAAAACAACAAGCTTGAAAAAGATAACTTGTATCACAAATCCAATCACATGAACTTTCCTTAGAAACAGCAAACCATATTCCCTTGGAGAAAAGGGCTTAACATCAGCCTAGGATATGTTATAACTCCTCCTCTGTAGTCACGACTGAGTTGACCACTAGTGGCAAGTTTGTAAGAGGAAATGAAGATGTAAGCTGAGCACAGTGAGCCAGATTCTCCCTCAAGAATTTGAGCTGTAAGGCAGATTGAATAAAAAATATGATGACAGGTACAAGAATTGGAAGCATTAGCATGTGGAATTGAGTCATGCAGCCATAATGGGCATGTTCTGATGAACCTATTTAGTTTTAGTAGGAGATACTGACAAACACTGATGAACAATATCCATGTTGGACAAAAGTCTCAGCCTGCCTGCTGCTGGCATCCAAGCACACTGTCCCATGGCCTGGGGCTTCACATGCCCTGCCTGTGGCTTCTGGCTCACATGTGCACCATCAGAGAACCTAATAGCAGAACCAGAACATCGGCCACCAGCACTCAAGAGGCCCCGTCCACCACAGTCTGAGCAAGAACACTATCTGGGGGCCTGTGAATAGGACTGCACTACCTGGCGCCACCATGGCCACCCACACACACAACCTACAGACCTCGTGACGACTGCCCCTGCTGGAAACCATACAAGCCGCCTACTATATGATCCAGCAATCCCACTACTGGGGATTTATCCAAAAGAAAGGAAAGAAAATCAGTATCTCAAAGGGATACCTGCACTCCCATGTTTTTTGCAGCACTATTCACAATTGCAGCAATATGGAATCAACCTAAGTGTCCATCAGTGTATGAATGGATAAGGAAAATGTGGTACATATACACAATGGAATATTGTTTAGCCATAATGAAAAAAGAAATCCTGTCATTTGCAGCACCATCAATGGAACTGGTGGTTACTATGTTGTGTGAAATAGCCAGGCATAGAATAGCAAATATTGCATGTACTCACTCATATGTGGGAGCCAAAACAGTTGATCTCATGAAAGTAGAGAGTAGGATGATGGTTACCAGAGGCTGGGAAGGGTGTGTGACGGGAGGAAAAGTTGAAGAGAGGTTGGTTAATGGGCACAAACATAGAGTTAGAAAAGTAAGTTCTAGTGTTTGACAGTATAGTAGGGTGACTATAATTAACAATATATTGTATATTTCAAAATAGCTAGAAGATTTGAAATGTTCCTAAGAGTGTTCAAGATAATATTGCAAATAATCTCACTTGCTTTCTATGCATGTATCAAATATCACGTGTCCCCTAAACGTGTACAAATATTATATACAGTTGAAAAAAGAACATATAGACTTAAAGGATATTGGAAGTATCTTATTTTTTGAATTTTCAGTTCTAGTTTCTGCATGACCTTGCTCTACTTTGTTTTCTATTCTTAAATATGTACATTCCAATTTAAGTGGGCTTTCATTCCTTACAAGCAATAAACCTTTTTAAAAATTTTGGATAACTGGCCCAAGTTATCAATTCACATATAAGGACAATTTGTGTACTAATTGAGAATGAAATTACTACAAAACTAGAGGTAGAAGTGTCCTTCACATAATTGGTGTTTCCCATTTTTAATACACTAGGGAATAAACAAAAGTCTAATAGCATTTCCAATTTTTCCCTATCACCACTTCCAAGCAGTCCAGTGTTGTATAACTTCTGGACCATAGAAATAATATGCTGTACGTGTCTCTAAAGTTCCTGTATTAAGAGTCATGTTTAACTTTACTAGTTGGAGCTCCAGTGCCTACTCTCATGATTCCAACAAATCTTTTGAAGAAAAAGAAGTCTTTTTTTTTTTTCCATCATTCTATTTATTTTTTCAACCCTTAGAAATCCTGCATGGTGGCTCATGCCTGTAATCCCAGCACTTTGGGAGGCCAAGGCAGGCAGATCGCTTGAGCCCCGGGGCTCAAGACCAGCTTGGATAACATGATGAAACCTTGTCTTTACTAAAAACACAAAAAAATTAGCCAAGCAAGGTGGCACATTCTTGGAGTCAGCTACTCTGGAGGCTGAAGGGGAGGATTGCTTGAATCCAGGGAAGGTGGAGGCTGCAGTGAGCCATGATCTGGGTGCCCTACAATCTGGGTGTCAGGAGTGAGACCTGGTCTCAAAAAGAAAGAAAGAAAAAAAAAAAGCCTCACAAAGATGGTCAGGCTCAAAAATTACCAATTTCTACTTTCACGGCCCACATTGAGAAAACTGACATTAGAAGCAATTTTGGGTACAATTAAGATGGAACATTATCAAGCTTAGGGAAGCATGGTTTTGTGTTTTTCTCTCCTTTTCCCACCTACTAACACTAATACCCATGTTCACTCCCTTTATATCACGCCTCATTTGGCTGGTTAACCATTCCTACTCACATGAGCCCACCACTGTCTTGTGACTTGTCATGTCCTCATTTACTTTTTCTCATTAGGAGGCCCTGCTTGTTTTATTTCTTTTTCTCTGTTAACTTCTTGCATTTTCCCCCTTGGTATTTCTCCAGCACGTTTTTGTATCCTTACTTATATTCTTAATGTGGTTGACATCTTCCATATTCCATGATGCCCAGGAAAACCAACTAGACTGAGATCGAAGGCACATGTATCAATCCCAGCTCTGCCACCAGTTGTATGATCTTATCCCTTACTTTTCTCATCTGTACAATGATGAACGTTTGAACAGATGATCTCCAAAAGCCTTCCTTCTTAATTTCTGTAACTTTATAACATTTCCTCCAAAAGGAAAAATGTTTTAAATGTTTCTCTCATTACTATGTCTTATCTTTGTATCTCCAGTACTTAATACTGAACATTTGGAGGATGCCTAATAAACATCTGTTTGTTAAATAAGCATATCTATCACCCCGGCACTGATTTGTGGGATGAGCTTCATTAATGTTACATTTCATTATCAGGGCAATAAAATGGAAAAATGTACACTTTCCATAATTCCACGTGGCAGAGGTGAGCAGAATAACCTGAAAAGAATATCCTCCATAAAAGAAGTCAAAATGACAAAACTCTACCATATTTTCAAGGGGTCTGCAGATCATGGAAAGGTTTTGCATCAGAGGCATGGGCATTTAGAAGGTGGCAGAGTCCAAAGGTGCAAGCAAATGTTGGAAGACTGATGTGATCTGTTCCTACAACTCTTCACATCTTCAATAACTTTACTAAATTCACAAAATCATTGATTGGACTTTCATGGAAAATGAAATGGTGAAAGTCTTCGTGTTGGCTGGTGTGGGCTGGATTGTAATGGCATCAACATGCTAAGATTGATGATGATTACAGGTGACCATAAGAAAATGAAATTGGGAAGTCATAGAAATTATGTAGAGAATTCACATACACAAAAACTGGCATATTCAGCACTATTCACAATAACAAAGATAGGGGATCAACCCAAGTGTCCATCAGTGGATGAATGGATGAAGGAAATATGTTATATAAACACAAAATGCAATACTATTCAGTCATAAAAAAAAAGAAGGAGCAACGTGGATGAAGCTGGAGGTTATTATGTTAAGTGTAATAAGCCAGGCACAGAAAGGCAAATTTCTCATGTTCTCACTCACATGGGAGCTTACAAACTTGATCCCATGGATGTAGAGAGTAAGATAATAGATATCAGAGGCTGGGAAGCATGTATGGGTGGGACGGGTGATGAAGAGAGTTTGGTCAATAGGTATAACATACAGCGAGACACAAGGTGCAAGTTCTGACATTCAACAGCAGAGCAGGGTGACTACAGTTAGCAACAACATACCGTATATTTCAGTCTCTAAAAGAGAGAACTTGAAATGTTTACAACACAAATAACTGATAGATATCCCAAATACCCTGATATAATCATTGCACATTCTATGCATGCAACAGGGAAACCTAGTATATTAAGAATTTGAGCCCAGGTCACCTAAACCTTCAAGAAACTGAAGTCCCAAGTGACTTCTGGGTTACAGGTCTCTTTCCTTGTCAATAACTAGGGCCACGAATGCATAACTGGACTATTATAAATGTGATAAAATGTAAGGAATTAATATATTAAAGTCTTATGAAAATGGCAGGAGACTACAATTAGGCCCAAACCAATTATAATGGAAATCTTTCCTTTGAATAAAGCAGGATGCCTAGTGATACAGGTGATAAAAAACAAGCCTTCTCTGTGCACTAAAAAAATAATTTGCTTTAACAGGATGTCCAAGACTGCCTTTGCTTTTATACCTACTCCAAATACTGACTACAATTAAAAAGGAAATTATTTCTGGATCTCTGCCTTTCAAACATTTACCACACCAATACATCTAAAATCAAAGCTGTTGATAAAAGGAAAGAACCACTAAAATAGGTTGACATTGTATTGGATAGCAGAGAGACTGAAGCCAAAGATATTCCACCAACCTAGTTACTGGGAAGCTCTCTTACTGAATGTGAACTTAAGCAGGTTGAAATCTTACATGCCTTGTGTATTAGCCCTGTCTCCTAAGCCCCTGACTATTCTTTCCTCTGGAGCCATTTACCATAACATTTAAGATTATTTATCTCAGGATGCACTTGACTTACCAGTAAAACCATTACTTGAGTGGGAACCATCATGTCCCTAAATCATTAGAGTAGCTGAAATGTGACAAACCAGAGAGGTAAGGAAAAGGGAGTTATGCTGATGTGAGCTCCAAGAGGCACTTCCTTTTTCGCCAAAATGAAAACTCTATTTTTTTGGTTGAAAATAAATGACACGTATGTTTACTGTAGAAAGTCAAACAATATAAAAGAGATATTCTGATGTCTCTTCTGATAAGGATACAAATCCTGTCAGATCAGAGTCCCAAGATTTTGACCTAACATAACCTTAATTACCTACTTAAAGCCTTATCTCCAAATACAGTAAAAATCTCAGGTGCTTTCCAGCTCTTGATGCACTTTTTCACCAAATATTTATGACAGTGCCGGCTATCCCTTGCAAATGAAGTATTCTCTGCCCCCTCCCACATCAGGCTGATAGTTTCAATTTTTTTTTTTTTTTTTTTGAGACAGAGTTTTGCTCTTTTTGTCCAGGCTGGAGTGCAATAGCACGATCTTGGCTCACTGCAACCTCCACCTCCCAGGTTCAAGCGATTCTCCTGTATCAGCCTCATGACTAGCTGGGATTACAGGCACCTGCCACCATGCCTTGCTAAATTTTTGTATTTTTAGTAGAGACAAGGTTTCACCATGTTGGCCAGGCTGGTCTGGAACTCCTGATCCACCGCCTCAGCCTCCCGAAGTGCTGAGATTACAGGTGTGAGCCATTGCGCCCAGCCTGATAGTTTTAAAAATAGAATCTTGTTGTTTCTGTAAATTTTTCTGTCACATTGGGGCTAAGCCTTCAACATACAAATTTTGGGGGGACATGATTCAGTTCACACCACCTTCCCATAAATATTTCAGATATTTAATTTCATATCAATATAGACTTATGCGATCATTTTAATCATTTCATAATATTCCTTTGTATGGATATACCATCACTTAAACAGGCACTTATATTTCTAAATTTTAATATTCTAAACAACGCTGTCATGAAAATATATTTATACCTATGTGCATTTATGTTTGTACCCTATTCTAATAATTTCCTTTCAACATATTCCAGGTAGAGTCACCTTGTCCCTTTGGGCTTAGGAAATTGGCATAAGAAAATGTTGCTATTCTGGCTATTGCTGTTGCTTTGAGTTATGAAATCTTTTGCCTCTGGCCCAGGCATCCATGAAACTGTTCTGGCCTAACCTATTGGCTTTGTGAGGAGGACAAAAATCTCAGGTGCTTTCCAGCTCTTGACATGCATTTTAAAATTTAACAATTTATGATAGTGACCTTTATTCTTTGCAGATAAGGGATTATCTACCTCCTCCCTTATTAGGCTGATTGCTTAGAAAAAAAAATCAATATAGTCATCTATTTACACATTTTAATTTCTTTTATTTTATTCCTATTGCTTTTTTGTAAACATCCATTCTTTTT
>NW_016107921.1:821671-865920 GCF_001604975.1 Cebus imitator | reverse complement strand
TTTTTTTCTGAGACACAGTCTTGCTGTCGCCCAGGCTGGAGTGTGGTGGCATGATCTTGGCTCACTGCAACCTCTGCTTCCTGGGTTCAAGAGATTCTTCTGCTCAGCCTCCTGAGTAGCTGGGACTACAGGTGCCTGCCACCACGCCCAGCTAACTTTTGTTTTTTTAGTAGAGAGGGGGTTTCACCATATTGGCTAGGCTGGTCTTGAACTTCTGACCTCGTGATCTGCCCACCTCGGCCTCCCAAAGTGCTGGGATTACAGGCATGAGCCACTTCACCAAGCCAAAGATGTGTTTTTCAATCTAAGTATTTGTTTTATATTTTCTAAAGTCAAATGTAAAAATATTTTGCTTGATGAGATTTTTGTCTAGATGTTATGTCTTCTCCCCTTTAAAATGAGTGCATAGTGACTTAGATCTTTGCAGATACGCAGGTGGGCCTTCAATTAACAGAACGAGTACACCTGTGCCTCCCTTTTTCTAATTGAGTTATCCAATTTGGTGAAAGTGAGGTGGCTGCACAAAGCTGAGCAAATGTTTCATACCTCAGTGCAGCCTTCTTTGTCTATACCCCAATATGCCAATGGGCTTGTAGCCCAGCAACACTATCCTGTCCACACTGGGGCTTCAGGGCTTCATGGCTTCACTGTGCTACATCACGACCCTTGATACTTGGAACTTACATCCCAATTCCAAAAGGCTTATACAAACAATTGCTGAGCTTAAAATTCCACTTCTATTTACTAAGACCTGGCTCTCCTCAACCAAATTCAGTCTGCCCGTATCTTCACCCCTTTTTTATTCCTCTTTTGAAGACTTCAAGCTGTTCATACTACTTGTCCAAAAAATTTGTAGAGACATTTTGGAAATATTCCCTCATCTCACTCCCCAAGCTCAATGCCAGTAGAATTTTCAATGAGATTGCATTAAATATGCCACCTAATTTTAAAATCATTGATGCCTGAATCCATAGCACATTCTTATACGTTCTTCCAAGAATCTTTTCACAGCCCTTATATGTCTTTTTCATATTATCCCACACATTTATTGGTAAGTTTTATTTTTTATTGTTTATTATTATGTTTTCCTATGGGTTGTTAGTATATATAAAAACCATTACTTTAATATTGTATAGCGAGCCATATAACTTAATTTTTATTGGCACTAATAGTTTTCCAGCTGATTATTTGTAAATAGTAGTCAGATAGCTATAGTCCTTTTCTGTAGCCGCATTTAGGGTAGCCAGATGAAATAGAGGACCAAAAATTATTTGCTCAGGTAAACATAACTTTTTAGTATGAGTTTTTCCTATGCAATATTTTAGATTACTGTTACTAAAAAAACTTGTTCATCTGAAACTCAAGTTTAACTGTCTTGTATTTTTATTTGCTAAATCTGGCAAGTCTGGTTGCGATGCTAGCACTACAAGAATTACGCCAAACGATGATGACAGCATTGCTGTACTATTTCTGATTTTACTAGGAATGACTCTACAGTGTTTCTCTGTCAAGCATGTTAATGGCTCCTAATTTTAGTTATTGTAAGTTCCGCAGGACCAGAGACCACTCACAAGTTTGTAAGCACCAGTCCTGGCAGCATGCCAGATATACAGTATGTATTTAAAATATATTGACTGAATAAGTGATAAATATGCTTTACCATGTTAGCAAAGTTTAAGAAATTGTATGGCTTACATTGTATTGTTTTGTGACACTATATAGGAATGTATAACTCAAGTGGCAAGTAAGCTAAGAATGCATAATCAGACATGAAATAACCATATAAAAAGTTAATAGCGACCAAGAGTTTAGGTTCAGCGTCATACTGCCTAGGTTCACATCTTACCTCCATTTTACTGACTGCCCGATTGTGGGCAAGTTTCCCGAGTCCCAGTTTGCACATCTGTGAAATGAGAACAGCAACTACCTCATAGGGTTATAAGAATTGGGAAAATTTATGGTAAATAATCAGCACAATACCTAGCATGGAGCATGTTCATAAGTAACATCTATTAGAAATTATAGCTACTATTGAACACCTGGCAAGGAGTAGGTACTGTTCTACATATTACTTACTTTATCTCATTCTAAATAATATGACTCTTCACTTTTGCTTGCCCTATTTCAGAGAATGAAACTAAGAAAATGACTTAACTTTTTCAGAAGCCTGTAAATTGGTAACAATATAAGACTCACTGAAGAAAAGCCCATTATTCTTAAATTGTAACCCTGGGACCAGCGGCCTCAGTCTTACCAGACATATTGATTTTTCACAGCTGCTATAACAAATGACCATAAATTAAATGACTAAACACAAATTTGTTATCTCACAGTTTTTGTAGATCAGAAGCGTGGATCCAGCTTGGTTTTCTGCTTAGTGTTTTTACAAGGCCGAAATCAAGGTTTCAGCAGAGCTGCGCTGCTTTCCAGAAGTTCTGAGGATGAGCTCTTTCATGCTCATTCAGGTATCAGAAACCAGTTCCATATAGGACCAAGGTCCCTGTTCCCTTGAGCCGTTGGAGGTTGCTCTCAGTTTCTAAAGGCCAGCCATGTTCCTTGGCTTGCAGCTCCTTCCTCCCTCCTCAAAGCTAGCAAGGACAGAGTGAGTGTTTCTCGTGCCCCGAAAGGCTCCAACCTCTCCTTCGGCCTCACCTCTCCTGCTTTCCCCATCTGCTTTTAAGGGTTTACTGGATTATACTGGCAGTCTGTACTAATCTCCCTATTTTATGGTCAGTTGATTGGTAACCTTATCCATCTGCAAAGTCCCTCCACAGCAGCATCTAGATTGGTGTTTAAATAACCAGGGGATGGGATTCCTTGGTAGGGCATCTTTAGAATTGCTCCTTTCACACCTGAGAATTTTTGGAAATTCAAATTCTCTTGCCCCATGCCAGACATACTGAATCAGGAACTCCGGAGGAAGGCCCAACAATCTGTGCTTTAATGTGATTCAGCTGATTCGAATACAGGCACACCACAGTTTGAGGACCATTGAAATAGTGGAAAGGTTGGGGCATGCCGTTTGATTTCAAAACTTAAAGCTAAGCCAAGGATATCTGTTCTTAATTTTAAGTAAATCTCTGAAAGGAACTCACTTTAATAAATTATTTTATAACACATGTCTATATTAATTATATTAACCATTACTGATTTTTTTTATTCAGTGGTGATAGATTTCAGTTTTTTAACTGATGGCAATGAAAAATTTGCTTCCTCAAAGAAAACAGGTTTTTATATTTACTTTATTGAAAAAGAGGCTAATTTAAAGAGAAAGTTTTGTAACCACGGAGGATAACATGTATTTAAGAGCTCATGAGAAAATCCGTAAAACAGCCTAGACACTCCTCCAACCCTGGTTAGTTAGAGGTATCTAAGAAGGATTTTCCAAGTGCCACTCATCTGTTACTCAACTCCTTGACTAGCTTTTGTGCCTCTCATTTTTTGACTTTCAACACTCACATGAGAGGAGACTGATACAGAAGAGGGTGCAAGGGACAAAAGAGAATAGACGACAAAGCTGGCTGTAGAAAACAAGCCTTCAGAGTCAGCTGCTAAGCTGACCAGCTTGTGTACACATAGTTGGCAAACGTAGGCTAGAGAGGAATGATTTCCTGACTAAATTATTTTAAACACAACGTTTAATCCTATGTAACTATACTAAACACTTTAGAGATGTTTTAAAGTGAAAGAAGAATAAAGTGGCATAAGACCTCTTTGCAAATGAAATGGCAAAGATTGACATAGCTGCTCTAGCCCACAATGTCATACACCCACCCAAGTTGTAATGAACCAGCTTCAAATACATTGCCCATTGTTTTTAATATGGGGGATGTGCAATCACAAGTACATAGTAAACCTGACATATGAATCTGAGAATTTTTTTTAAGTTCATTTTATCCACTTTGAAAAATCTATCAAAACATCAGAGGGCTGTGGGCATATGATTGATTCTTTTATCATATCTCCCTCCTTGGGATCCAGATTCTGGATCAAGCTCAAAAGCCATCACAATGCTAGCCTTCTAAGTCCACAAATTTAATTGAACTAGCCTATGTTTTGTTTTTTTTTGTTTTGTTTTGAGACGGAGTCTCTCTCTGTCACCCAGGATGGAGTGCAGTGGCACTATCTTGGCTTGGCTTACTGCAACCTCCGCCTCCCGGGTTCAGGCTCTTCTTCTGCCTCAGCTTCCCGAGTACCTGGAACTACAGGCACCTGCCATCGTGACTGGATAATTTTTGTAGTTTTTTTTTTTAGTAGAGATGAGGTTTCACCATATTGGCCAGGCTGGTCTCAAACTCCTGACCTCGTGATCCGCCCGCCTCGGTCTCCCAAACTGCTGGGATTACAGGTATGAGCCACTATGCCCAGTCTGTTTTGTTAGTTTTTAAAAATTTTCTTAGAAGGGTTAGACTATGAAAATTGTTTTAACATATGATAAAGGAGAGGGCTCCCTTCAATATGTTTTAAAATATATCTCCACTAAAGCAACCTCACTATTAAACTTGTCACTTGAGGGGGAGATTAGTTTAGAATAATACAAAATGGTCTTTCTTGCTAACCTTTTCTTCTCCCTTGTGCATTTCTGAAGCAGAAACAGTTACAATTCTATTTCAAGCTTTAAAAGTTTTTTAAAGGCTCAACCTCAGCCCCTTGGCATTAGACCTGCTTTATCACTTTCCCCTGCAGATATTTACACAAGAGTATTAATGTGGTATGTCAGTAAATTGAGACTCTCAGAGTTAAGGGTTAATCAAAATAATTTAGGTGATAGCAGTTAAGTCTCTGGAGAATAAGAGACCCGAGTCCTCATCAGAAGCTGGCTGCACATGAGATGGAAAAAAAATATGTAAAAGCCAGGGCTCTTTCAGTAGAAATCTCCAGGTCTCAGCTGGTACACGGGCTCAATTATCGGCTTTTAGCTTAGTGAAAAGTCAAGCCCCCCCAGGCCCCTGCAGCTCCAGGCATTTTGTTGGCTCATTAAATATAGGATTTTGTTTTTCAGCCCCAGCCAAACGTGATATGCAATCCAAACAGAAAGTATGATGAGAGCTGGAATAGCTGACACGTGCGCTTCCTTCGCCCCTTCTCCTCTGCGCTTCTCTCATCCCACCCCGCCCCCTATGCACTTTATTATAAGCACAGAATTCCTGCAGAAAGAATCAGTGAGAGGCTCCACTGCAGGGGCTGTTCACGAGAACTTCGACCTCAATCAGTTACTCAGAAAGCATGTTCTCAGCGTGTGTGTTAGATTAAGTCAACTAGACATGTTTTTGGCCCGAAGGGCCCGCAAAGTTGAAGATGACAGTGAAGAAACGAGACCCAGAAAACTTTAATACTAGATAAACATCAGTTAAGCATGCTAAAATGTTCCAAAGTCAGAAGCCATCAATGAGCTTGAGAAAACTTTGGAAAACTGCTTGATAAGATCAGGAAAAGTGGAAAACAGTTTTTGCTTCCATTACTCATTGAAATGAAGAATAATTTATCCCCTAGATTGATCTCCTATGTAAAAAACATTCAAATTATTTTGGAATAGGAACCTGTTCTACACATGCATAAGAACTGAATTTTAGTGCATGAAATAAGTCCAATATAGTGGAAGTGGAGAAGACAATTCCAGAATACAATCCAGCAGACCCCAGAGCTTCCTGCTTCTCTGAACTCACACACGTTATTCTTTTCTCTTTTAGAAGCAGTTTAGAACAGCAGAAATATAGTTTAGAAGAACTGAAACTATCTGCCACACCACTTGCCACATGCATAATCCTCTTAGATTAATTTTAAAAATAATGATGAATGTTGATATAACCAATATGAGTGACATGGTGGTAAAATGAAATGCATTTACGTGTGGCTGCTGACATCCTAAAGCAATAAAGCCCCTAAGAACAACCCAAGAATATGTGTTATAAACCAAAAATATGTTTATACCTTCAGACTGAGGAATACCACCTTGAGGATTTATCCCAAAATAAATAAACGAATAGAAGAAAAAGTCACATAATTTATGTAAAAAAATTACTGGACTTACACTGGGCCTGTGCGAAACACTTATTTAGCAAAGAGACAAATAAGAAGTCGTCTTCAGTTACAAACTACCTCATGGGAGAAAATAGGGGCATAAATAATCATGATGTGATGAAATAACCACATCATCTGAGATATGTGCTGGGTTCAGCAGTAACATGAGGTGGGAGAAGAACTAAAGGGACATTTATTCAACATACACTGTACAGCACCACCTAAGGGCTGTGCTAGGCTCTGAGAATAAGAAGCAAGGCCCTGTGCTCATGATGCCCATGGTGGTCTAGTGACTCCGGATGAAAAGGGCAGCACATACCCATAAGAGATGAAATAGCCTAGTATATTTGAGGAACTGGATGTAATAAGGTACCTCGGAATAGTTATGGGTTAGGGGTAGAAGGAGTGAGAAGAGAAGCAAAGCCAGGCTGTGGGGAGCTTGAATGCACAAACAGGTGTTTAGACTTTACCCTATATTTGATGTAGCATCACTGAAGGATTTGTAGAGAAATGACAAAGACACCAGAATAACATGAGTTGGGTTAGGGTGGGTGTGAGCAGCGAGATTAGTGTCAGTGAGACCAAATGAGAGTCTACTGCTCTAGTCCGGACAAGAAGTTAAAAAAAGCTTGAACTAGGTGAGTGCCGGAGAGTACAGAGAGAAGACAGGCAATTCAAACAATCTGGTACAGCTGGCCTTTGACTGTCACAAGAGATTTGTCCTTGCAAAACCCCGATCTGATGACTATGGCAGTGTTTCTAGAAGGGCCTGTCTTTCTCTCAAACAATTTCCATTGCCACTTAGAGATCCTTTCCTGTGCCTGTCATGATGCCATCAGTTAAATAACTATTAAATTTTCATTATATCTTTTTTTCACTTGAGCAGTTTTTGCACTCAAGCTGGAATGGCCATTGAAGTGCTTTCGCAATGACGACGTTGGTT
Organism: Cebus imitator; assembly: GCF_001604975.1. Lineage (NCBI taxonomy): Eukaryota > Metazoa > Chordata > Mammalia > Primates > Cebidae > Cebus > Cebus imitator. The sequence goes on along the minus strand of NW_016107921.1, from coordinate 858,956 downwards.
ATGATGCTCATCTGAACCACTGCCAAATACGGCATTTCATTTCAAGTTTCTGAATGATTTTCTGAGACTGCTTTCTCTTTCTTTTTACTTCTGCCATTAGCAACAAGTAATAAATTCTTTATAGAATCGTGTAGCATAAGAAATGAAGTTTTGTTTTTGTCACTGTATATGCTAGGACAAGTAAGGAACCACATAGCTGAATATGAAGACAGGACGGGTTTCTGTGATAGCTAGAAGCAGTGACTCCTGCACCTTAGCTCTACATCATCCTACATTAAATATCGCTTCATGATGTAATGAAATAATGCTTATAAGGTAGATACTATTGTATCTAGTATACTGGATGCATTCAAAATATGTTAGTAAATACAGAGAAATTTAATGCAGGTATCAAATTAATTTTTTTTTAATTTAATGGATATAAACTCAACCTCAGGCCAAAAAATTTTACATACAATTTCAGAATACATACAAATATATGAAAATAACTGCTATGCAGATATCACTGCATATGCTAAAAACTAACACACATGTACACACACACACATACACATACACACATGCGAGTACATGAGAAAACCAAAGACCATTAAGTTAAAAAAGAGCAAAGTGAAAACACACATAAATTGCATTATTTTATTTGTGTAAAAATTTTTATAAACCTACAGCTAGACAGGAGGAATAGGTTCTAGTGTTCTATGTCACTGTATGATGACTGTCGCTAACACTATGTTACATATGTTCAAAGAGCTAGAAAAAGAATATTGAATGTTCCCACCACAAAGAAATGGTAAATGTTTGAAATGATGAATATACTAATTACTCTTATCTGATCACTTTACATTATATGTATCACATCACTATGTACCCAATAAATATGTACAATTAGTATGTGCCAATTAAAAAGATTTTCTCTTAGGCAAATAACACATTTTTATAACTTTTAGAATATCTCCTTGTATTTTCAGAATAAATAAGAAATTTCACAATTATTTTGGAAAAAATATTCATGTCTATTTTCAGGATAACATGGTTTATATCATCCAACATTTTGGGGGTCTTTTGCTGGCAATAAACATTCACATGCTGAGAGTGGCTAAGCATGATTTCTCAGTGCTATTGAGGTGTTTTTAGGTTCATTCCCTGTAAACACATGAATTTCTAAAGTGCTCTTTTTTAAAACCTCTTAAGAGTTTACATGTCTGTAAAATGTCATTAAATGTCACTGGGATTCATGCAAATCGAAGCTTTTACCTCTGGTATAAAAATAAAGGTTATCACCTACTGTGAAAAATGTGAATGGGTCATCTCTCTGAGGTGCTGCTTCACCAGACCCAAAGCATCAGAGCAGTGTTTCCAATATTAAAGAAAGAGAGACAAATTTGAGACTTTCCCCAGTAAGACAAAGATAGTCTGGGGGCAATAATTTCTTGAGATACAGATAACATAAATGAGAATTGTAAGGCTAAGGCCTTGCTATTGAAAATATGGTCTAACCATTAGCGGCATCATCAGCATCTTTGACACTTGTTAGAAATACAGGATTCCAGGCCCTACCCCAGGCCAAGTGAATCAGAATCTGCATTTTAACAAGATTGCCAGTGATTTGGAAGCACAATAAGATTTGAAAACTGAGCTTAAATCAGTAGCTGGTTTGGGTACTATCATTAGCATTATTTTTCATTAAAAAACTTCATATATTTATTTTTCTATAAATTCTTTTTGTTATTCACATTACTAAGTACTATATGGCCATTTTAACTACTTGAATATATACTTCACCTGCTGGTGTTTTTCTATGGAAAACTAATGTGTATATTTTTTAAATGGCCCACTTTTAGGAAACTAATCATGATTTAAATTGAGACAGAAAAAAAAAATACTATAATAGGTGGACTTTAAAGGTAGCCCAGGAATACTGCAAATTACAAAGTCAAAGATATACTGGGAGATAGAATTGGCATGTCCTAATGAAACTGCAGGCCGGGAGTGGTGGCTCACGCCTGTAATCCCAGCACTTTGGGAGGCCGAGGTAGGCAGATCACTTGAGGTCAGGAGTTCATGACCAGCCTGACCATCATGGTGAAACCCCATCTGTACTAAAAATATAAAAATTAGCCGGGCATTGTGGTAGGCACCTGTACTCCCAGCTACTGGGGAGGCTGAGGCAGGAGAATCGCTTGAACCCAGGAGGCGGCGGTTGCGGTAAGCAGAGATTGAGCCACTGCACTCCAGCCTGGGTGACAGAGCAAGACTCTGTCTCAAAGGAAAGAAAGAGAGAAAGAAAGAGAGAAAGAAAGAGAGAAAGAAAGAGAGAAAGAAAAAAAGAAAGAAAGAAAGAAAGAAAGAAAGAAAGAAAGAAAAAGAAAGAAAGAAAGAAAGGAAGGAAGGAAGGAAGGAAGGGAAGGAAGGAAAGAAAGGAAAGAAGGAAGGAAGGAAGGGAGGGAAGGAAGGAAGGAAGAAAAGAGAAAGAAAGAGAAAGAGAGAAAGAAAAGAAAGAAAGAAAGAAGGAAGGAAGGAAAGAAAGAAAAGAAAGAAAAGAAGGAAGAAAGGAAGGAAGGAAGGAAGGAAGGAAGGAAGGAAGGGAGGAAGGAAGGAAAGAAGGAAGAAACTGCATGTGGGGACAACTGGGAGAGGACTTGCTGAGAATAACTGGGCTTTCTGGTCTTGGTAAGTGGATGAAGGCTGAAGCCCCGTTCACCAAAGGAAGATGTGTAGTTTCTGTAGGAAAAACCGTAAGTCCAATTTTTGGACATGCTGATGCCTGTGAATTTTCCAGGTGGAGATGTCTGAAGCATAGCTGGATACATAGGTCAGGCTCAGGAAAGACGGATGCATTGATAAAACAGTGGGCTTCTTATGCAAGGCCCAGAGCAGCCTTCTCCAGCATCTGCACCAAAGCCATTACCTTCACTCTCTCTCTACCCGACCCTAACTGTTTAACAACAGGAACACTTCTGATGTCCATATCCACAATGTCCATGCAACTATGAGACATGTGTCTTGATGGATCCATCATGAAACCCTAGCATCTTTACTCCCCAGCAAGGAAGGCCCTCTAAGTACAGTCTTATCAAGCTTATCTCAGGCAGTTTCAGGAAGTCTGTACCAGAGTGGACTGGATCCAGGAAGGAAGACTACAGATCCCTGATATTATTCTAAACCAAGTGGAAATCTGAGCTTCTCCCCCAGATTCTCCAGCCTATAACCATAAGTTGCCATAGCCAATTCACTAACATGTGCAAGTGGGTACATTTCCCCTCATAACTTGTACATCATAGTTTTCTACGAGACGCTTCCTGACAACTGCGTTGGTGCCCTTGCTTCTAAAATGAATATTGATTTTAGAGTAAAGTAGAACTTAGACCCAAAGGGTAAAGACTGGAAAGCTGCAAGTGAGAAAAGAAGGAAATATTAGGCAATGTCTCCCACAAGTATGAAGTCATGTAAAAATATTTCAGAGAGAAGCTTACTTTTGTGCTTTTATATTTTTATTCTTAAAACTTGACAGTTAAGCAAGAGAAGACATTTTTAAAACTTGGTACATTAATAAATTCAGATCACAAAAAGAGAGGCTACTCAGTCTGTTTGAATTTTTTAATTTTTTCAAAAAGTTGCCTTCAATATCAATTATAGAACTTACATTTATTGAGATAATTTTACTTTTATAAATGGCACAACCTCTAAATACCACAACTGCTGCAGACACAGCAGAAAAGCTGGATTTATACATATTTTATAAAATTTCATTACATAAAGAAGATATTTAAAATCTAAAAGCCGACAGCCCACTTTAAGCAAGAATAAAACTGCGTATCTTGGGTAGTAGTATGTGCTTTAGCATTTGTCCATTGGGAGACTGACTGCTTCTTTCTGCCTGGGAGAGATACTTTCTCATAGCCAGAGCAGAAGTGCTTGTTAAGAGTAAGATTTCAGGCTGGGTGTGGTGGCTCACAGCTGTAATCCCAGCACTTTGGGAGGCCGAGGCAGGTGCATCACTTGAGGTCAGGAGTGCAGGGTCAGCCAGACCAACATGGTGAAATCCCATCTTTATTAAAAATACAAAAATCAGCCAGGCAGGGTGGTACACACTTATAATCCCAGCTAATCAGGAGGCTGAGGCAGGAGGATTGCTTGAACCCAAGAGGTAGAGTGAGCCAAGATTGTGCCACTGGGCAATACAGTAAGACTCCATCTCAAAAAAAAAAAAAAAGATTTCAGTGTTAAAACAAGAAGCTTTCATTTGTGCCCTGTCTTGCCTCTGGTGGAGATGCAAGCATTCTCCAGGTTGGAAGAACCTGATCACAACATCAGCTGCTGGAACGTCTCCTTCTCAGAATGGCCACTTTGGTCAAGAAGGGAATTTTTCATAGATATCCCATGACGAATGTTTCTATGAGTTTCCTTCTCTGATGACAGGTGCAACAAAATATGGTTTCAAAAATTAAGGCAATGAGATTTTATGGCACTGGTCCATCAGCTCCATTATTTCACAGACTATTTTAGAGCTATGTATCAGGTAGACACTATTACAGATTCTTCACATACATTATCTCATTTGATCCTCATATTGTTCCTAGCAAGTTAAGTTTCATTACAGAGATGCCTATCACTTTTTTTTTATTCTCACCTTATCATCACATTCCAGGAAGGGGTACAAGACCCTCATCCACTAGGTCGCAGTTGACTAGACCAGAGTTAGACACCTGATATCAGGTAAATTGTGCCAATCAAATTCATATTTGTAGGAATCTGCAGTTGAATATAAAAAATATTAGAACCAATAAATGCTGTAATAGAGAAGCTATATTTGATCTATTTGTAAGTCTTTAGAGAGAATAAAAAATGAAGTAGTGACAAAAGACCATTTGGCTCTAAGACAAACTCACTCAGCACTCACATTAATGTCTGTTTCATTTCCTAGATTGATTGTTTCTGAGGCCTACCATACTTCATGTCCTTGGGGGTTCATAAGGCACCATGCATCTTTACAGTTATTTCTCCTTTCTTCTTAAATTACCTTGAGTACATAAGGTCACCTACTGAATACAGTCAATACAACCCAACGGTCTCTAAGAGAGTATTCTTATGCTCGTTTTATAGATAAGGAAACAGACAGAGAGTTAACAAGTTACCCGAGATCATGCAGTTGATAAAAAGTGGAATTCAAGCTCAAATCTATGTGACTCCAAAGTTTGTGCTTTTCTCCACTAGATTAATTTATATCCAAAAATTTTATTATACCTTGCTGTCTGTTAAAGCTGTTTAAATCTAAGCTAGAGGCTTCTTGATTTATAAAAGTTATTGCCATATCTTCTTAAGAGTTTAATATTCAAAACAACTGCTCATTGTAAACAGACAGACACAGAGTATCCATATTTTCATCTACATCATTAAATCTAGGGAAGTGAAACTTCCTGCTTTCTGGCTGAGTTGGCCTTCTTTCAAGGACTCCAATTCTAATTGCTTTTGCAGAACATGTATATTTCCAATATGTTAGACTCATCTGCTTCCAAGGAAAATTTTGATTTTTTTGCTGGTAAATTTGCTATGCATAATTTGTCATCACTGGACCATCCCTATTGTTTATCTTTATGGACAGTTTCCCAGATGAAACTGACAGAATTTTTTCTTCTCTTTCTAACTAGCCATGAAGCTAGAGTTACTCATGTAACTCTTCAACAGCTCAGCTCTGAGTTTAGCTATTAGCCTTCCTTTACGGAGGAAAAACACCTCACTTAAGCAATCCTATTACCATTTCTGAGCTGTTTTGGCTCTTGTCCTGGGATATGGGGCCTCACCACTCTATCATCCTACATAACTGCTTAGCTTACAAGAATCTGGACTTGGGCCACTCTGATTCAATGATTATGAGAACGGTTTAGGTTAAGACGTTTTTATTGTAGTTCAAGAAAAAAAAACCATCACTTGCTTTAAATCCATCAATTTTGGTTACTTTAAACTTGTTATACTCATAACATTATAACATCAACAAGAATTGGCAAAAATCATCCAGATGTCCACCACCCCAAGAAGTTACCTTCCTTAGTTTTCCTGTATTATTTTGTGTTCTGTTTGTAGACATGTGTACATTTTACCTAGTTTTAATCATAACATATTGCTACTTTTAGTTAGCTTTCCTTCATATAATTTGTTAGGAATCACTTTTTTGAACTGTTAATTCTTTTAAAATATCGTTTGAGTAGCCACATTCAACCATGTCAGATGTTAAACTTTTAGTGTTTCCAGTTACTTCTTTAAACAATGCTAAATCTGGTAACCTAGCCTTTGAGGTGACAAGCTCATGCCTATGCCCCCTCACCATGAGTGTTGACAACCATTGGCCACATGTAAGCAACAGCTAAACTGGCAGCAGGAGAGCTCATCCCAGGATATTGCCAGTTTTTCATTTGCCTGGCAAGGGATCAATATGCACCCATCTCTTCCTTGGCAGTAATCTAGGCAGATTTGGAAGGTTTCCATGATACTTAACTTGGGATCCAAAAACAACAACAAGAAAAAGCAGCTAGGGATCACTGCAACAACACCTTTCATACTGAGAGCAATATGGGTCAGTAGGCAACACGCAGTACAAATTAAAACTAGTGTTTTCTATAAGCACTCAAAGTTGTATGCCTCTATCTTCTCTCCAAATAGGACCCAAATCTGTTACAGAAAAATCTAGGATGGTATTTTCCCCCTTTTGACCACAGCTGAGACTCAGAGTGACTTGAGGTCTTTCTGGTACAATTAGAGTGAACATCTTTGAATCTTTCTCCTCTGGATCCTCAGTCAGTGCTTCTAGAACTGTGTGTGCCTCTTTTGGCTACTGGAAAAGGCACAGTGATTTAAACCTGGAGAATGTAAATCCGGGCAACCAACAACCTACCATCTATTCTTAAAACACATATACGCACACTTTTTACACAAATTGGTTCATTTTCTTATCAAACGCAAATACATAGAAGCACACAGTAACAAGAAAAGCAAAGGGGCTGGGGGTAGATAAGAGGTAACGTACATTTCCTAAGGTGTTTATACTGACCATCTCTCAGCCTTACCTTTACAGGGGGAGTCTCTCTTAAGTCAGGTTGCAGTGTTTAAAAAGCTATGCCATTTGCTGCTTTGTTACTCAGTTTCCAAAAGCCACAATCTACTCAATTCACCTGTTCTGAATCTTTCTTGATTCTCAGAAAAGTCTGTCTCTGATGACCTCCATCCTTCTGGATCACACTTCTTTCTGATATGGGGCCTCTCTCTTCTGTGAAGATCTCTATTCTGAAGCAACCTGAAGTACCCTTCTTTCTCTGCCTTTTAAAATGGCCACAGTGATGTCACTCTCAGCTGTTTCTGAGCTGGTTCCTAACCTCAAGATTGAAGGAATGACTCAGCTGGAACAAGTAGTAACCTTGCCACTAAAGGGTCAGACTATTTTGAACCACAGCCACCACAGACAATGAAGTCAACCCATTTACCAGACAGATATAAATTAAATACAGGCATACTAAACGTGTTCTGAGTAAAAGAGACTTATAAAGGGTGGACCATTGTTTGCTAAGAATAAAAAAAGTTTTAACTTTGAAATTTCATCACAGTTAGTCTGTTGAGAATGGTAGACATTTCTAAGCTACGACGGAACTCCCAAAACTAAATTCAGTGGGCTTCCCTCTGACCTCATCTTCCTTGACCACTAGGCCCCAGAGGCCAAAGGCTGCAGGGCCCGAAGTTCTGATGTCCAAAAGGAGACAAAGGGTGTTCCAGCTCCAGGATAGAGAGGGGAGGAGAGAAAGAGACTAGCATTTGATACAATCATCCCTCTAAACCTCCATTCCTATCTTGGCTTCTCTGACACCCACAAAGCCAACTTAGTTTTGCTCTCATCCCTTTTCTGTTCCCTCAGGTAGTTTATCCATGCAAAGTGCCTGCAGCTATCACCTGCATGTGGTTTCTTGGTATTATTTGGGAGTTGCAAGTAATAGAAACTTAACTTGAACTAGCATAAATTTTAAAAAGATATTTAAGGATATTAGGCAAGAATGAATCTGCCTAAATAAAGAATACCTGGGATCAGAGACACAACCATGTGAGTTTTCTACCAATTTTGTTTTCTTTTTCTGTGTGACTGTTTCATTTTCCTGTGTGCAGGCTGTTTTGAGTTTATACCTCTTTTGTTCTAGAGAGCCCGAAGACTGGGTTGTAATGTCTTGGTCTCAAATCCAGATTTCTAACAAAGGATATTTATTGGCTCAGTTTAGGCTTAGGTCTTGAATCAATATCAGCACGAGGTACAGTCAAGGGAAAGGGTGAGGTGATCACCTTGGATCAATCAACCATGGCTAAGTGATCTTAAGAACATGGTGTCTCTAATGTCACTTCCAGACTTAACCTCCCATCTGAGCACATAAAGAATTTGCTATATATTGTCACATGCTCCCATCTCCAATTTAACAAGCCTGAAACTAATCTCATAATTTCCCACCCAAACTATAGGTCACCTTTACTATTTGTGAATGAATACTATTTGTGAGAGAATTCATCATTCTCTCATCATCCTTGGCCCAAATCTTGACTCATCCTGTCTCATTTCTTTCTCCTCTCAGTGCAGTTATCAATTTGAAAAATACTAATGGTTAATATTTAGTGAATATTTACTGTATGCCACCACATGGTATAGGTATTATCGCCTTTAATTCTCAAAACAAACCCCTGAGATAGATTCTACTGGTAAAGCTATTTTAACAGATTAAGAAACTAAAACGTTAGCGTGCTCAAGATCATACAACTACAAAGTAAAGGGACTGAGAAGTAAATTTAAGTCTGTTCAAACTCTGAGCCAAAGCTTTTTTTTTTTTTTTGAGACCAAGTATCACTCTGTTGCCCAGACTGGAATGCAGTAGAGTGATTTTGGCTTGGCTCACTGCAACCTCCGCCTCCTGGGTCCAAGTGATCTTCTGCCTCAGCCTCTCAAGTTAGCTGGGAGTACAGCCGTGTGCCACCATGCCTATTTTTTTTTTTTTTTGTATTTTTAGTAGAGACAGGTTTTCACCATGTTGGCCAGGCTGGTCTCGAACTCCTGACCTCAGATGATCTGCTGGCTTCAGCCTCCCAAAGTGCTGAGATTACAGGTGTGAGCCACAGTGCCCGGCCTAAGCCAAAGGTTTTAACAATCATGCAATACTGTCTCATCACTTTTCTAACATTTTTGTTACGTAATATTTCTGATATCTCATACCCTACAAATCCCTCCCTAATCAGCTTGTACGCCCACAAAAATAGCCCTGGCACTGCCATTCCCCTACAGCTGGAAAGCTAAAGTCAAGTGTGAGAAACTCAAACTCTTTCAGTGGTTGCAGTGCTATATTCCTTGACTATGTTAATTTTGAAAACAATTTGTTCATTTTTTTTTTTTTTTTGAGATAGGGTCTCACACCTGTCACCCAGGCTGGAGTGCAGTGGCGTGATCATGGCTTACTACAGCCCCGACTTCCTGGGCTTAGGCGATTCTCCCACCTCAGACTCTCAAATAGCTGGGACTATAGGTACATGCCACCACACTCAGCTAATTTTTGTATTTTTTATAGAGACAGGGTTTCACCACATTGCCTAGGCTGGTCTCAAACTTCTAGGCTCATGTGATCCTCCTGCCTCAGCTTCCAAAAATGTAGGGATAACAGGCGTGATCCACGGTGCCTGGCCATTTTTTTTTTTTTTTTTTTAAGCAGTGAAATGTACTAGCTTGTTCTATTTCCCTTTAAATCATTTATTCCTCTGTTATCTTCTATATTTTTCATTACTCACTGGACACCTACAAAAATTCCATAGTATAAAATGCATTAGATAGATATAACTACTTATTGTTGGCCTATGTGTTGAATGTATCATATTTTCCTTGGCTAGATGCCCCTTACTGTTAAGACTATTCCTAGGAAAGACTTTCCCATTATATGCCTCAATTTTCAAGTCTGGTGAACCTCGCAAATCCTCCGCCATGGCACATTTTCCCTTGGAACATGACATACAACCTTTTGCTGGCCTATGTTGAATTTCTGTTGCTTATGGGTAGTAGTTATAGTAGGGACACTTTAAAATGGTGCCCAATGACCCTCTCCTGATCTTCATTCCTTTGTTTAATCTCTTCTCAAGTGTAGGCTGAACCTCATGCCTTGCTTCTACACAAAAGGATACAGCAGCTGCTGAATGTCACTTCCGAGAGTGATTATAAAAGATGGTTACTGCTGTTTTGCTCGGAGACTCTGTTTCATTATTGGCTTGTACACTTTGATGAAGCAAGCTGCTATATTGGAGAGGCCCATATAGCAAGGGAATGAGCAAGAAATCAGATCTGCCTATCTACCACTGTAAGCTTGGAACCAAATCCTTCCCCAGTCAAGACTTGAAATGACCCTGGAAATATGAAACGCTGCTAAACCCTTCCTAGATTTCTTTATCCATAGAAATTGTGAAATAATAATGTATGTTGTCTTAAGCCACTAGGTTTTATGGACTTTAATCATATAACAAAATTCAAAACATTAACTCTTCCTCCATCACACGGATGTAATCATATATTTGACTCCTTAGGAAAAATTATTTTTTACAACTGTTGAACTTTCATTTGGGCCAGACAATAAGCTATTTTTATCCATCCTTAGAGTGTTTTCAGTTGATGACTTCCAGTATCCCATGCTAGGAACAGGGAAAGAGGCAAACATGTGGCTCCTTTTCTCTCAACATGCCAACATTTGAGAAGCTGCAGTGGCAGGTACACTCCCAACATAATTATGTGAGCCTTTCAGTGTGACTTCTTACCAATCCAAGGTTCTCAACCAACGTCCTTTCTGCCATCAATTTCCTCTTGTAATATTCTTCCTACTAAATACTAAACACACACTAAAAATTTAAATTTCAAAACTTAAGAATATAGCATTTTAGTTTAGAAAACTAAGGAGAACAGTAGGGAAAAAATATAACCTGAAATGACTCCAAAATTAATCCCAAAGCGCATACATTTCAGGCTGCCAAGTCATCTATTAGTTATCAGTTGTAGTGAATAAATTACCAACTTCTTCTTATGATGTGATGACAGCTTTGGTTTTAGTGACCATATTCTCTGTGATAATAAAGAGCAAAGAGGCACCCATTACCTGTTTCCTTAGATGTAAAGTGTTGTACTCCTATTTTCACAAATTACAGAAAGATAATTGTTTTTGTGAATTAGTTTCTGGGGAACAGAATTTTTGCACTGATCCTGTCATCAGAGGTTTGTATTCTATATAAAGCAATAACCAAATTTCTGTTTGTGAAGAAGATAAATATTAACTGTTTCTCCTTTTTTCCTCCAAGAAACACCACCTTAAACCATATATGTGTGTGCACCCCCCATAAACCATCAAGCATAACATTTGCCATTAGATGATCTGTTTTAGCGGAGAAAAAGGGTTAGAAGCCAAATAGCATCTGCATGTAAAAAGTACCTTATTTCTCCAAAAAATAAGAAATCTAACTTGAAACTGCATTTTAAAACCAGATCCTTTTTAGTATGCATGCAGGTTTCACTAAGTAATTCTTTGTCTCAGTCACCCCAAGTATCCAACACTGAGACCAACTCTTAACACGCCTCACAAAATATGTTCCTTGTAATAAATTGCAAAAGGCTTTCATGGGATGGACAATTGGTTATAGAGGATGAATCTGTGCCACAGAGTATTTGGCCAACATCAATTCCAGCTCCCACACCACCTGTTATCTTTGGAATCCTGTCTCTGTTTTATCTCATTCTTTCAATGCACATTAGAAAGAAGCACTAAGGAGTGGCAAACCTAATTTGTTGCACTTTTTGTTTTATACCTTGGGAAATTATCTACACAAAGAGATGCTAATATAAAGACAGTATTTTTAATAGAATAGTTGGTTTATGTTCCTCCCATTTGCTCAAAGTACTAACATATCCTTAACATTCAACACTGAAAAACTTAGATTGACACACACTTTTATTGTCCAACATAAGTGTTAAGGGAAAGACAGCACAGATTTGCATTCATCTCTTTCCTGTTCCCAGCATAGGTTACTGAGAGCCACAGATTGGAAATATTCCAAGGATGAGCAAAAAGAGCTTACTGTCAGACTCATACATGATAATTAAACATAATTTTGTCCAAAAAACGTTGCTGTGAGTCAATCACAAGTAATATTTTAAAATTTAAAATGTTAAGTCACACAGTATTCCTGAATTTACATTTGATCTTTAATTCATAGTCACACTTAAAAGCAATATTATCAGGTTGGGCAGTGGTAAAAGATTATGGTTTGAGAGTCTATCAAGTTCTTATTACAAAAAGAGATCTCTGTATGAAGAATATTATTTTGTATTAAAACTATCAGTTTTAAACAGCTGTAAGTTGAAAAGAAATTTACAGCAAAGAATGGTAAATGATGTATATCTTCTTTTCCTTAGTCAGGACAACACAATTATTTTTAACCACATTCAGTGTGAAGGGGCAAATAATTACATTTCTACATTAAAAGAGGCAAAGCACACAAGAAAGCATGGCAAAAAGCAAAAGCAAAAATAAAACAAGTTTTGACTAAGATCTAGGTTCAAGCCAGTTCCCATCACTTGCTAGTCATGTGGCTTTTAAAAATTAACCTCCATAGATTCTATATTCCTGTTCCAATGAGTAAGATTCTTTCCAGTTCAAAAAGTTCTATATTCTAAATCCTCCTTCAGATTCAGAAAAGCAACCACAGTCTATAGCTATTGTACTTTCTGTAGATTTCTGTATTCGATAAAATCCATTTGTAAGTGGTTAAGCATATTCTAGAGACAACAGACATTAATGTAAATGACATTAATAGTACTTTGTTTTGTGGGCCATAATACAAGCTGGAGTAGGTTTTGGTAAAAACAAAATTATGGCTTGAGAGCCTACCAAGAGTTCTAAAATCTTAATAAATAAAGAGTTTTAAAACTGTTCTAAAAAACTAAAGAAAATGAGAAGTCAGAGGAATGATATGCGATATTATAGAAGGAAAGGAAAAAAATTAACTTTTCTCTGAAAAAAAAAATCCCCTGAAATACAGTAGTTTCGAGTAAGTGGGGTTTTAAGTGCAACAGGTGCCCTTTAAACTATTTTTCATGAGAATTTATTAACTGAATTAATTTATATTACATCCAGGTGGATTAAGTTTTTCTCATTTTCCCTGCATATTCTTCTTATCTGTTCTGCTACTGTCTTCATATTATTTAGGTCTTCTATCACTGTGGTCAAATCGTGGTATTTCTAAACAGAAAATCAAAATATGTTACTGCTACTTTCAAGCTCAGAAGGTCAAGTTTCAAACACGGAAGTTAATATCAATAATTACACAAAAACCCATATAAGAAGTCACTCTGGAACAAGATTTTTAGCCGTTGGGCCCTGAGTCTATTTTTATTGTTAAGTATTTTGTGTTTATTTTTTTCTCATACTCTACAAAAAAGCCACAGTAAGCATGTGATGACCAGCCCTTTGTAAGTTACACTTTTTGCCCTGGGGCATTAGAGGAATTTCGTATGAGAACTCTCAAAGTGCCTTACATACTACTGCTACTAAGATGTCTCCCACAGCACCTTACTTTCTGGATAGCATGTATTTACTTGGAAAGAAAAAAAGTAACCCATAACTGGCAAGACTAATCACTGTTTCAGAAAACACAAAATATTCTAAGCTGCATTAAAAGGTATATAGAATGCATAAAGAATGAGGTACTGGTTTTTGTTTTGATATTAGGCAAATGTTTACTATATACATTTGGAGACTCCATAGCAAAAAACATAATAAAATAATTCAGAAAGGACTGTAAGTAAAATCTCAATAATGAGTGGAATTTTAGGAGGCAAGAATTAATACAAAAAGTTAATTTATTATAACATTTATTTCTATTTTGAAAAGAAGATATTTATTACTTTTGTACCTTAAGATTTATAAGGAGCTCTCTGAATACAATGATCAGTTACATAGATGCTAAAAATAAGCTATATATTTTTTTAAAAAACTGGTATTTGATTTAGATATGTTAAGTCTCCTTTTTTGGAGATCCTTAAATATATTCTTGTATTTCAAAGATATTACATGGGCTTTTGGAACAGAGCAGAGAGATGCCCCTCAAAATGCTTTCAAATGCAGTATTACAATGCTGACAAGATGCAGAAGGCGTGTGATTTCCAGGAATCTAGTTAACTTCTCTCTAAACTTTACTTAATGGTAATAAGTAAAGTAGAAAGAATATTTGTCTTCCTCACAGGACGATGTATCTGTTAAATTCAATGAACATGAACTGTTAATGCAAACATTGTCATAAAACAATCTCTGCTTTCAGTGAGTTTATAATATAGTAGAAGAGACAAAATAAACAATTCCGATACAAGTCAGAATGACCCAAATACTATAAGGGAGGAGAATAAATGAACACTGCTATGCATCTGTCACAGAAATAAAATAATTGATTTTGGTGTGAAGGGTTGAGGACAGAAAAGGCTGCATTTGAGCTGGACTTTGCGGATAAGTAATAGCTCAAGAAGCAACACGATAGAGTGAAAAGGACATCAGTCTTTCAGTCAAAAGCCAGAGCTCTGCTCTACTTCTGCCTCTACCACTCACTAGAAACTAGCAGGAATTCCTTGCACAGAAGAGGCCGTGAGCATGTGGTCTTGCCTGAGTTGCTATTGTTCAGACAGGAAGAGACAGCTAAGTCCACTTACTGATTTCACAGTGGGCTTAGCTGTTTCTGTCCACCTGTGGACAGAATACTCCTGATGCATGAGATTCTGGCCGGAATCCTAGTATTCATGTTCTACTCTCCAACTGGGGAGAATTCCTGCATTAAGATGGTAATCCCTGCTCTTGCCAACTACTAAGTTCTCCTAGTAGGCCACAGATGCACAATCAGCCATCCAATTTTAGCTGCTTCAAATTGGTAAGAGTCATTGCTTGGCATTCTGCATGATTCCTTTTAAAGCTGTACTGGTATTACTATTTAGCCATTTTCAATTTACAGTGTTATTAAATGCTTAAAAATTTTTATCTTATTTTCATTCTTAACCTTTAAAGAGAACAGGAAGCAATAACATAATAGGGATGGTACTACAGCTAGTCCTGCCTCAAACAGGGACAATTAGCATCTTCCCACCCTGGCTTCCTTAGTTAGCTTAGCATAATATTTTCAGGGTTCAGTTTAGACTTCTGACTTGAAAGTAGGCTAATCTCTTTAAGCTTGGATCCAGTATTTAGGATCCAAACTTTGCACCTAGCGCTAGGGATTACCATTATAATTGATAAAAACATTAAGATCCAGTGGATAAATTGACAAAGAAAAGACAAAGAACATTCATAGAAGACTATGGCTACTAAATATCTAGGGAAAAAATTAAACCTATTATAAACAATATGATGATAATAAAATATTCTATCCTAGGAAGAATAAGAAAGAAGAAATGAGAAATCTCATATATTGCTGGTGGCAATATACATTGGAATAACCCTTACAAAAATCTATTTTGTTATAAAATGTGCTATCTCTATTTCCACCTTAGGAAATTTATAGAAATCTCATAATCTTCTGGTTTCCATCCCTGTCCCCAACCCCAGCACAATCAGTTTTCAATACAGCAGTGGGAATGATCTGCGTCTTTGTTCAAGACCCTCCAGTGGCTTCTCATTTTACCAGGGTAACAGGGCAAGTCCTTAGATGGCCCATAGGCCCCACCTGATTTCCCTGCTCCCTCCGAGGCCTCATCTCTGCTTCTTTTCCCTGCTCCCTACACTCCAGACACACAAGCCTCCTTGCTGTTCTTGGACTCTTGCTCTTGGCCTTGCTGCTTCTATGCTCTAGCCTGAGACCCACATAGGCTCACTCCTGCTTCTCTTTACCACTTTGCTCAGCTGTCATCCTCCAATGAGGCCTGCCTTGACCTACTCAATTCAAAATTTAATTCACTACTTTTAGCCCTGAACTCAACCTGGATTCCCAATTTCTCCTTACTCTGTTCTTCCTATTACATATCAGACAAATTATTATGTTTACGATATGCCTTCCCCACACAAAATGCAAGTTTTACAACAGCAGGGATTTTGTGTGTTTTATACTCATGTATGCTAAAAACTTAAAATAATAGCACCTGGCACATACACATATGCAGTCAATAAGTAATGGCTGAATGAATTTTACAAAAGCATAAATGATAAATCATGTCTAAAAATAGCAGACTTGCTAAGTAAAATCATTGTAATGGCACGGCTTCTGGATGGATCCCTCTTATCTTTCTGCCTGATTCAATCTTTTGCAGCCAGGTACTCAAAAGAGGAGAAAGAGCCCCAACTATCTATGTATTGGGTATTCTTGGAAAAGGAACACTGACATTTTTCCTCTCAGGGTGAAAAAGGATCCTTTCAGAGTCTTGTTATTCAGATTATAGTTGACAGATGCATTGTTGGATCTGGCACAAAGAGAGCTCAGTAAGTATGTTTTGACTGCAGGAAAGACAGACTGTGCCTTTCTTCCTGACTGCAATGGGCTACTCGTCATATTATATAGGGGCATAATTTGAGAAGTGGAGTCTGGTCCTAACAGGTCATCAGAACAGGGTAAACCACAGAAACCTTAATCTGTGACTAGGGCTAGCACATTTTACAAAGCTATTCTATCTTCCGTGGCCACCACTGTCTCCTCCCACATCTGTTACAGCAGAGCCACCTCTTCACTGTTCTGCCTTCTCCAAGGCTGCCACATCAGAAACAGAGGCTTATCTCTCAGTGCGTCCTAGGAAGACATAAGCCTTGGTGTGGGGCTGATAAACAGCCCAATTATATGGGCTTACTTTATCTAACACAGTTTGGTAACTTAGAAAACGAAGTTATTCTCATCAAGTAAATTTTTAAATTTTAACCTAAACCACATTTAATGTTTAATACTAAACTTGGTGCAACTTTTACTCCCCCTACCTTTTTTTTTTATATGAGATAATGATAATATTCTTTGTATGAATCCACTACACAGGCAGACATCTCAGTTCCTTTCTCCTCTTCTTAGCAGGGAGATAAACTCAAACAGAACATTAACACTGAAAAATTCCCAGTATGATCTATCCTGTGACTATGTAAGCTAATGGGTTTAAAACTTTATAAGACTCATGGAGGGAAAGACAAATGATTGTGGCCCTACCCCAGAAATTCTGATTGAATAGATCTTTAGGGAATCCCAGAAATTTGTACTTTAAGAAGCATTCTTGGTGATTTTGATGCTGGTATTTCATAGAGCCCACTGACAAAACAGAATATGGAAAGAAGGATGAAAATAATAGAAGCTAACCAGAATTTAAAGATTTCATTCACCATGTAAGACATTAAAAGACACTATAATAAGTAAAGATAAACTAGTAGTGGCAAGACATACCTTGACCTATGGCAAGACAATGAAATTCCTTCTGAAACCAAATCATCATGTTATTAATAAGCACATAAACTGCTAAAAATGCATGTAGTCATCGATGGAGGAACAGACTTTAAGTGCTCCTGTGTAGACTGAATAAATGCTACTAAATATATCATATATGAAATGATTGTCTTATGTGAGCAATAAATGAAAGCTCGTAAAAAATTCAGATATTTGTAGTAATAGCAAGTTTGAGAATGATTCTTGGATACTCCACCCCCTTTGCTTTTTCACATTCATGGGACTGACTGTGGGTATTACTTAAAATTGAATCTATGGATCAATTTTAATTTCCTAATTTGTTTTAGGCAGTTTTAACAATGAGTCACTTTGTATTTTCCCAGTAGTTTTTCTTTAAAAGTATTTAGTATAGTATCTATTCAATTTGTTCCATGGGATTGGACTGCCAAAAATTAAATTAACTAGTCTGGAAGACATTCTGAAACAATCATGAAAGAGCCACTCAATGAAATGTAATTGTCATCATAACAGTGATGACTATGTAGCAACATAGAAAGATGCTTATAGTTTAAAACATTTTCAAAATTCTACACTAAGATTATTATTATGTAACATCACATACTATGAAGACAATTATGATTAACTGCAGTAATGTAGACATATGGTATATTAGTTTGTTTTTGTGTTGTTATAAAGAAATACCTGAGGCTGGGTAATTTATAAAGAAAAGAGGTTTATTTTGGCTCATAGTCCTTCAGGCTGTATAAGCACAGTACCAACATCTGCTCAGCTTCTGGTGAAGGCCTCAGGAAGCTTACATGGTGACAGAAGACAAAAGAGGAGCAAGTGTGTCACATGCTAAGAGAACAGGCAAGACAGGGTGGGTGCAGCAGAGCAAGAATGGGAGTTGCCAGGCTCTCCCATGAGAGCTTTTATGTGAACTACCAAAGCAAGCCTGGCTGTGTCCTCACCTAAATCTCACATTGAATTGTAATCCAAGTTGTAATCTTGTGTGTTGGGGGAGGAAGACTGTGGGAGGTGATTAGATCATGGGGGTGGTTCCCCAGGCTGTTCTGGTGAGTTCTCACAAGATCTGATGATTTTATAAGGGGCTTTTCTCCCCTTAGCTCTGCACTTTTCTCTCCTGATGCCATGTAAAGAAGGATATGTTTGCTTCCCCTTCTGCCATAATTGTAAATTTCCTGAGGCCTCCCTAGCCATGTGGAACTGGGAGTCAATTAACTCTTCCGTTTATAAGTGACTTCTTTCCTTTATAAATTACCCAGTCTCAGGCAGTTCTTTATAGCAGCATAAAAATGGACTAATACAGTGAGAACTTATTTATTACCATAGAGATTATATTTCATGATGAGATTTGGAGTGAACAAAACATCTAAACCATATCAAATGGATTTGTCTGTCTAGCAAGGTTCACTAACTAGGTAGCATCCAAGTACTGCTGATTGTGAGGAGGAGAGGGGGGACAAATACTAGCTGTGCCTTGTCCCACAAGAGGACCACCAAATACAGCTTCTCTCTTCCAACTTTCGAGACACTAACATGCTACATGCCATAAATCCATTATCTATCCCTTGATAAGTCCAGCTTACTTTTTACAACTATTGCAATAGTAGTACTCTGTTTTCTTTCTATAAGTTTCATTTTCACAATTTAAAAACTTAATATATAAATAAAAGTAAAAAGAATTCATTATTCTCTTACACTTGTTGTTGTCCCTCAAAGAGGTTCATACATTACCAAAGACACTTCGAGAGAATATTTACTCCTGGAATAATCATTTAAACTCTCTGTGCCTATTTTCTTATCTATAAAATAGGAGTGCTCTGAACTTTGCCTATATTACAAGTGCTTTGAACTTTGCCTGTATGTGAGAAACTGCATGCATACAGGGATGAAAAAACCATTTAGAGTCATAGAGTCATGGGTTCTAATCTGGCTCTGAAACTGAACTACCTGTATGACCCTGGGCAATTTATAGAACTTCTCAGAGCCTCAAGTATGAGGCATATAGGGTATCTGTACACACAATATCCAAAACAGTGCTTATGATATACAATAGATGCTCAATAAACAATAACTGTTATCATACTAGTGCTTTGTAAACCACAAAGCACTTTAACTAAATGTAATTTGTTAATGATGATATATAGAAGAAGGGAGAAAAAGTAGTGACAAAACTGGTAAGAGAGAAGTGTAGTATTCAGAGTGTGAGAGTTTAAGACGTGTTTGAGGAGTGAGTAGCATTGTATGGGGCAGGATAGGTTTCCTGACTAAAGGAGAGAGTCTGATTTTTCTTATCAAGAATCTAGAAATGGCATTTTGAGAAAAGCATAATAGGATCTATGCTTTAGGAAAATCACATTTCTAATGTGGAAGATGGCATGAAGGGAGAAAAGTTGGAGGCAGGACAACCACTTGGTTAGGAGGTAAGAGTGCATGATACTGATCTATAGCAATGGGGATAAGGCGAAGGAGCTGGATCTCAACATCATGGAGAAGAGATAGGAGCCTGTTAACAAGAGTAGTGAAGTAAGGGAAAACCAACAGAGTAGGGGTGTCAACAAATTAGGACAACAAATAAACATTTAGATTATCTTCATGAGTAAAGAGGGGCTCCATATGATTTCAAGGCTTCAAGTGGAAGATCTAGAGAAAGTTATTCCATTGTTCAGGAACAAGGAGAGAGGAGCATATGTGCAAGTGAAGATGAATTCAGGTTTGGAAAAGAGAAGTCAAAGGCATTTAAACTGATGACCAATAGGCAGACCCCAGAAACAGAACTGGGCCTCTTATGGAGATTTGGGAGTCATCGCTATAGAGGTCACCACCATAGAAGGAGTCATCACCAGAGTGGGTCATCCCACAGAGGCAATGAGAGTCATCCTCAGAGTCATCACCATAAGGGGAATGAATTGGAATAAAAAAGATATTAGGGCTTCCAAAACAATAAATTACAGGAAGGACCCTTAATAAATGTAACATATTTACACAGGCACTAATAAGAAAATAGAGGTTGGCTAAATATTTAAAGCCTCTACCAGCAATGGACTTGAAAAAGAATAATGTAGTATGAAAAGGAAAGTAACAGTCATCTATGCAAATTTTTTTAATTTATTGAATTTGTGATTTTTACATCCAGCCTCTAGAAATAAAAACTAATAAAATCATTGGGTTCCTTTAGGTATAGAAACTAGAAATGGTCAACTCAATGCCTCTAAATTTGTGCTATGAAATTAAACAAAATATCAATAAATGTCCAAAGGAGAGTAATTCAAAAATCTTACTGTTTATTTATATATTACATATCTCAAAAAGTTTGAAAAAAAATGAAGTTTCGACAGGAAGTCAGTAAATGCTCATAGACCCGCCTTGTCTCTGGCATTTGGGGAAAAAAAAGAGTCTTGAAGTCCTTAGAGACTGGAATCTTGACAGCAGAATTTCAAATGTTCCAATCACTTGTCAAGGAAGTGCCACACTTGCTCTACATTTAAAATAGGGAAAGAGGGCATTAGGGAAGGGATAAAAGAAAGAAGGAGGGAGGAGGGAGGGATCAAATAAATTTAATTTAGGCTTTTAGGAAGTATTTAGGCAGATATAAACAGTCATAAGCTCTCCATTTAACGTTGCATTTCTCTATTTAAAGGTATTCCCCTTTAAACTTTTGTCTCAAGTTCTCTCATTAGGCCCAAGCCTTATATAAAACTACATTAAATATTCTAGAGCCTTCCTACTTTATTTCTTGATCTTTCCAGGTCATTTTTGTCTCTAGCAGACAACACAAAAGTGCTACAACATGAAAGGTTTAGAAAAAGCTTGTACTGTAAAATTTGACTACCCCCAAAATACCCCAAATGGGATAGTATTGCAAAGAAACAATTTGTTAGCTTACCATATAAGGAATACAGTTTGCTTTCCCATGAAATCATGTCTATGGATTTACTCCTTTCTAAACATGTCATACTTGACTCACAGTAAAAAGTTCTCATATTTCTTCCAAATTTGCAAGTTGAATGCTCTTTCGATATTTTATATTAAAACAAAAAGCCAAAAACCTTGCAATATTTTGAAAGACAAATGATAGGTGCACATGCTTAAATTCTGAAAATTTCACTACAGAGAGTTCTACTTGTTTATTAAAACGGGTTCAAATAATGGTAATAAAAATACTGTATTTATTTTTAATCCTACAACAGTATAGGTTTTGATTTAAGATCTTCAGCTAAAGTAATTAATTAAAATGATAAGATAAATATCTGAATGTAAGAGGTTTTTTTTTTTTTTTTAAATTAGGTCTTTTAAAATTAAATTTATCAGAACTGGCTGAATATCTCAGTACTTCATCAAAAAAAGTCACTGCAAAATCACATTATTTTCTAGCCTAGAAAAGTAGTTAAATGCTTTCTCCTCATTTTCTGAGAAAAATTTCACCTAAAATTTTTAAATATTTTAAAAATATTTCACTTAGCTTATATAGCTTTTAAATTAATCTATTTTATTTTATTTTTTTGGCTTCCACTACTGTAAACAAACATATTTACACACCTCACTCTTCCCAAACCAAAATATACTATACCTTCATTATTACTTTCTTTATTCAATGAAGATGATACCTGAAAATAAAAACAGGGAAAGAATCTCTATTACAATAAATATTTACATGTGAAAAGCGCATCCAGAAAAGTTTTTTTCACAAAATTATAGAACAAAGTTTACACACAATGGATCTCTAACCTGAAAAAGGTAAATACTCCCCTTTGCTTTTTATTATCATTGTTCATTCTTTCAGATAAACCACAGAGATAGAGTAAAATAAAAATACTTGAAAATATTTTTTATCTTAACCCATGGAATCCACTGAAGGCCTTGCAGTCAGGAATGAGAAGACTGGTTTTCTTTCAATTGCTTCCACAGCTGGTCTTGAAAGTAAAAATTAAGTGTGCGCGTGCGCACACACGCGCGCGCGCGCGCGCGCACACACACACACTCTTAAATATATATGCTTGTTCATGCACACACACAAGCTATAAGATTTATGTGGCTTCTAGAACTTTAAATTATTGTTTCTATTTATTCTGATCGCTGGGCCAAGGTTCTTGGAACAGACAAGTTGGGAGAAATATTTTTCTGAGACAGTTTTTTTCCCCCGTAATTAAGAACAATATTTTTTAACATTTCATTGGAAGATCCTTTTCAATACAGAATAAGCCACAAAGACTATTTAGTTTAAAGAATCATTAGAATTTACATCTATTTTAACCACCATCCAAGTGGAGAAATGAAGCCTGCCAGGTCCCTTCCCAACTATGATTCCTTCCTTCATAGTGATAACCCTCCCCTACTCTATCCTGATTTTATAACATACTTTTCAGATTTCAGATTTGGTAATTAACTTCTAATTCTCTGAATTTGCTGACCTTCAATACATAGGAAATACCTGCCTCTAATGTTTGGTGAGTCTGGGACAGAGGTACAAATATACATCTAAATATTTAAAAGTTACAATAACTCAGGCTAACGGGTGATTAATATATATGTTAAATGTGTTCCATCCTACTACCTTGATAGAAATACCTTTGTAATGACCAAGAAGCTCTCATTTAGGATTCCAGACACCTCAAAGACATGTGTCTGAATGTGGAAGAGGAAGGAAAAGAGGCCCTCAGCCTGCTCCACTTCTCTCCCTATTCCAGGCTCCTTTTTGCATTGCGAGGGCCTCATCTGCAGATGGGGAGAAATTTAGTAGCCCACATATCTAGGCACCTTCCTCCAAACAGCCACCCACTCCCCCTGCAGAAGTATCAGTGGGTACAAAGTCCACAGAGTCAGGAGCGTGGACCTGAGGAGACATGTGGCCTGGTTTCTACACAGGCCCCAGAAACAGGCTTGAAGTTGTCTGGGCAGAGCATTCTAGGGTCCTGGGTAGCCAGGATGTGGTCTAGAATGGGGGCATACCTCCTAGTGAGTCTGTAACTTTGGCCCCTTGGTCTTCTTGCTCTATGGTGAGGTATGTGACTGAATATGGAACAAAGCAGGACCCTCTAAAAAGGAGCATCTGAGGAAGGCTCTCCATGCTTAAATCTAAAGGCAGTACTGAATAGCCACCACTCCACAAGAAGAAAGATTTACATTTCAGCAATATTAAAATATTCCCTATGATAGCTAATTTTATGTGGCAACTTGGAGGGTGTTTTTAGATGAGATTAATATTTAAATCAGTGAACTCTGATTAATGCAGATTGCCCTTCATAATGTGGGTAGGCCCCATCTGATTAGTTGAAGGCTTTAACAGAACAAAGACTAGACTGTCCCAAGCAAAAGGGAATACTCCAGCAGACAGCCATCAGATTTTATCTGCACAACTGGCTCTCCTGAGTCTCCAGCCTGCCAGCCCAACAGCAGATTTTGGACTTGCCAAGCCTCTATAATCATGTAAACCAATTTCTTATAATAAATCTCTTTCTGTATATGAACATCCAGTTGGTTCTGTTTCTCTGGAGAATCCTAATACATTCCCCCAAATAATAAATAGTTTAAAGCTATCACTATTTCTACTCTATTTTAAGAAAAAAGAAAAATGGCTTTGTTTTAGTTTCTTTATATCAAAGAAAAGGATGGTGTAACCATGTAAATAAAATTACAATTTTTATCTTTTTTTTGTTTTGTTTTCAAAATGGAGTCTCGCTTAGTTGCCAGGCTGGTCTTGAACTCCTGGGCTCAAACATTCCTCTCACTTTGGTCTCCCAAAGTGCTAGGATTACAGGCATGAACCACATGCCTGGCCTAAAATTACAATTTTTAAAAACATCCTTTAGTTTTTCAGAGTACTTCAAAAAGAATAAAATCTCTACTCAGCTTGTGCACAAAGAAAAATTATTAATTATCGTTGGTTGTAAGGATGGTAAGATTTAAATCTGGGTATGAGAGTAACACAACATAAACACTGTACTCCTTGAGATTAGGCATTTGGGATCTGATGGCGCTATTTTTCTAAACAGACCATAAAACAGGGTAACCTGCTTATTCTATGAAATTGCTATACACTCCTTAAATTGTGCCGGATGCCTATTTGTGTCCTGCACAATTTAAGGAGAGTATAACTATACAAAAATTTTTTCAAAAATTAGCTGTTTAGATTTCCTGCTTAAAACTAGCAGCTGCTTCTTGTTGGAGCTGCCAAACATTTCGGAGGAATAAAATGTATAGTGTATAAAAACAGAATAATTGAGCAACTTCTCATTAACCTAAAAAGTATTACAGAAAAGAAATGGGCAAACTACTCTAAAACATTTATCATTACATTTTCTTTTAAAATAATTTCCAGAAATGTTTTATTTATTCATTCTTCAAATATATTTCTCAATTGATATAATATATACAGAATATAGAAAGTCATATGTTATATATTTAAATACACACATACACATACACACACACCAAAATCATAGGTAAGTCTGACACTCAGAGATAATGACAAAGTTTGAAGGTAATTAAAAAAAAAACTGTACTAAAACAGAAACTATCATTTAAATTTGAAAATAACAATAATGATTCATGATAAGCATCAGTTATTTGACTCTTAACCTACAAACAATGATTTCCTGGTGCTTAAACATAACGACAAATATAACACTTACTTATAGAAAATGGAACAAAGAAATGTATGGAGTGGTACCCCAAAGAGCCCCAATCCCAACTCTTCACTCTCAGGGGATACTATGATTACATTTTCATTGTAAGAAACTAAAAGAAGAACTTTTAGTTATTTCTAATTTCTTTTAATGGAGTTACTTACCTCATCTAATTTCTTAGTAGGAAAAGAAGGTGGACATCCTCTATTCATCCAAGATAACTTATCCACACAATAATAAGTATTGTTTTACAGTCTAAATTTTAAAAATACTATCTCCATGGCTGGGTATGGTGGCTCATGCCTGTAATCTTAGCACTTTGGGAAGCCAAGGCAGGTAGATCCACTTGCGCTCAGGAGTTTGAGACCAGCCTGGGCAACCTAGTGAGCCCCTGTCTTTTAACAAAATAAATACATAAATACATACATAAATTATAAAAACGTTATCTACTCCTCTTCCTCATCCTCACGATCTTTCTCATTATCTTTATGTCTTTAATTGCTTTTAAACAAATCTAATGGTTTCATTACCAAAGTATTCATTTCTTTTCTATTTATACATAAACTACATTTTAAACTAATATAAACTGTTAATACAACTGCTCTGTACTTGTGTCTCTCTTTCAAATAACTCTACCAGGCCCCTACAAGCATTTTCACCTGCAAGTTAAACTTGTTCAAATGAACAAACATGACACACTGAAGCAATATAAAGTATCCTGCTTTACTATACGTAACAAAGGGATTGACATTTTGTCATTTTACTAAATGAGTTCAAAATTAAAGGCAAAAAGCACGTTTCCAATTTTTCATTCAGGTGATGAAAGGTTTTAGTTGAATTAAAGTGCCTTGGACATTGTCTTTCTTTTTATTTATTTATTTAATTTTGAGACAGAGTCTCACTCTGTCACTCAGGCTGGAGTGCTGTGGCACAATCTTGGCTCACTGCAACCTCCACCTCCCAGGTTCAAGAGATTCTTCTGCCTCAGCTTCCCAAGCAGCTGGGACTAGAGGTGTGCGCTACCATGCCTGGCTGATTTTTGTATTTTTAGTATAGATGGGGTTTCACCATATTGGCCAGACTGGTCTCAAACTCCTGACCATGTGATCCACCTGCCTCAGCTTCCCAAAGTGCTGGGATTACAGGTGTGAGCCAATGTGCCCGGCCCTTTTTCCTTTCTTTCTTATTTTTTTTTTTTTTAGAGACAAGCTTTCTACATGTTGACCAGGCTGGTCTCAAGTGATCTGCCCTCCTTGGTCTCCTTAAATGCTGGGATTACAGGTGTGAGCCACTGCACCCAACCAAATATTGTCTTTTTGCATTGCATTTTTATACTTCATAAGGCAGTTATGCTATATTCATTTTACTTTTCATCACACAATCCTTTTCAGATTTTTTGCTTTAGAATCAATAAAATATGTCCAATTCTTCGTTTTTCATAAAGAAGATATAAAAGTATTTTAAGCTCATGTAAGATTAACCTATTAATACTTCCTCTTCAAGAATGCATTTTAATGGCTAGTAGCTAACTAGATTATTGGTTTTACTTTCACTAACTTTGTCTACCATCCAGCAGTAATGCAGAGCAAAATTGTTAAGGGGCAAAAAGAGAAAGATGAGGCAGAAATAACACTAAAATAATGTCTTTTCTTCATAAGTCAGGGTCCGATTAGAACCAGACCCTGACTTATGAAGAAAAGACACTATTTTACAATTTTTTCAATGAATTCCGATAAGGATGTTCATTCTCAGGGTCATAAATAAAACAAATCTGCATGACACTGTATTGTGACCTTATTAGAAAATTACATCCAAATATCAGTTCTACTCATAAAGAAAATATGGTCCTCTTTGATGGAGACATAGTTTTGATTAAAGTGCATGCCCATAGAGGGAAGTATTTCTTGTCTAGGTAGTCTGAGGGGTCAAAGCAACCCTGGTGAGAAGAGGGCATCCCAGCCAGACTAACTTTAGAGATTATCTCTGAGCTGGCTCAATTTCAATAACCAGAAGCCAGGGAATGCCTTCTCCTTGTGGACCAAGCAAGGAAGCTGTTACTGTCATATTATCAGGAAAGCCCTAAACAGAGATAAAGGCTAAGCCCAAAGGAACCATTTGAGGAACACACTGTTACAAGTCCTGTTACAAGTCCTATCTAAGAACTCGACAATGAACTTCACCATTCTTCTGCTGGTAATTACTTTCCCTACTTACAACTATTTAGCAATATTAATTAGTATTTTCTTATTAGAATGCAGAATTTCTAAAAGTGTGGTTCTAAGCCTACTGCTTTATTAATCCATCTTGCTGTGATCCTCAGGAAAAATAAAACATGGCTTTAGTGTGAATTTTTTTAAGTGCTATTATTTTTAATGATAACAATGCCTCAGACCCACATGAGAAGCTTATGCTGATGTATTCACCTGAAGTCCTTCACCCGGATTCATCTTTGGGTTTCTACATAAATGCCAATATGAATTTATCGAACTACTAATAACATTTTGGGATGAAACAGATGGCCACACTACATGCTGATGTTAACTGCTTCACATTATGGGCTTCACATTATGGCCTTGGCCTCCTGAATGCACTGCTTTTTTACAATTCAGCTAAGAATTCCTGCATCAACTATACAACAACCATTCAAAGTTTATATAACACTATTAATATTGTTTCTTTACTGAAGAAATAAGATCTACCAAATGTAGCCACAAATAACATTATATTGAAGTTCTAACTACCCCTTGACTTGACTTCAAACCACTATCCATTTTGCGTCTCATGTACCATCATCACTATCATTTCTGAGCCTTGTGTGCTACAGGTTCCTTTGAGACTGGTTTTAGTGGAAATCTGTACATGAGTAGGCAAAAACAAAGTCAGACTGAGGCCGCTGAGACCTCTCTGGGAGGCATTCTAGGCATTATCTAGAGGCACATCAGGCATTATCTGACTGACAAAAGTAAGAGATTCTATCTGCCCAGTTTTAGAAGTCTTTAAGCTTTTGAATTTTTTCTATCACTACTGTGAGCTAGAGGTTCACAGTGGCACAGGTCTGGTTCCCAAGAACTGAGCAAGTGTATAGCTACTTACTCTTCCTGGCCTGAATTCTAGATTGCAAGAGTTTTAAATCCCTGGAGTTAGGCTGAGCACATGTCTGAGACAGGTCCGGTAATCCCTTATTACTGAATATGTTTATCTCCTCAGTTCTATATGCCCCGAGTTTGTGTGTGGAGCCTCATAAAGTTCAATCATTTTTCCAGTAAAATGATTACAGTACCAATTATTAGAGAGCATTACACATTGTTTAATTCAAATTTCCCCCAACTTTGCATAATGCTTAGAATGTGCCATTTCCTCAAAGAGGAAAGTGCTTAAAGCACAGGGGAGAAGTTTGGGGAAAAAAATTCCCAGATGGGAAGAGTAGTTTAACTACTTTTCCCCTCCACCTGTTCCACCTCTTCTTCCCCACTTTCTTCCTATTAGAGTCTCTGAAAGTAGGACCAATTCTCCTATGTCTAGAAAAACTAGTTACTCTGACTTTTCCAATATCCAACAATGGAATGGGTCAACTCACAAAGAAGTGATATTCTCATCATTAGAAGTATTCAAAGAAGAGGCTGGAATAGAAGGGATTTCTCTCTCTGTGGTCAGTTTAACTCAAATATACTTATAGCAGTAATGACAATAAAACGCAACATTTATTTAATTTTTTCTATCTGCTGGACATTTTTACCTGGATTAGCTCATTCAATTCTCCACAATGGCCTGATGAGATACTATTATGATAAGTCCCTTTTTATAAATAAGAAATCCAAGATGTAAATAAATTAAAATTTTCCTCAGATTATAAATTACAGAACTGAGATTTGGACCTAGACAATCTGACTACAGGAAAAAAAAATTTTTTTTGAAAAGATGTGTCGTTAGACTAACACTGACCTGAAATAAACTACATGTATTTAAAGTCCGTAATTTGATGTTTTGACATACATATACTCATGAAGCCATCAATATAATCAAGATAATAAATATATTCACCACTATTCCTAAAAGTTTCTCTATGCTCTTATAAAAGAGACTGTAAAAATCCCTTCTTCCTGGCTCTCTATGGTTTGCATTATACATTAGCTTGCATTTCCCAAAATTTTATATAAATGGTATGATAAAATATGTATGTCTGTTTTCACTCAATATATTTTTTTCAGATTCAGCCATGTTGTGGCATGTATCAATAGTCTATTCCTTTTTATTACAGAGTAGTAGTCCTCATAAATATACAAGTTATTTAACCATTCATCCACTAATGAACACTTGGGTTGTTTTCAGTTTCTATTACAAAGAAAGCTGTTGCAAACGTTTGTGTACAAGTCTTTGTATGGACATACACTTCATTTTGTCTTGGGTAAATATGAGTGGATGATTTGATTGCATGATATGTGTATGTTTAACTTTTCAAGAAAATATCAAAGTGTTTCCAAATGGTTGTACCATTTTGCATTCTAACCAGCAGTAAATGAGAACTGTAGTTCCTCCACATCCTTGCTAACAATTAGTATCCCTGGTCTTTTTACCTTAAGACATTTTAAAAGTGTGTATTAGCATGCACTGTCGTTTTAAATCTGCATTTAATAACTAAAATTGGGCATCACTTTGTGTGTGTGTGTGTGTGTGTGTGTGTGTGTGTGTGTGTGTGTGTGTTTGCCTTCTGTATAGCTTTGGTGAAGTGATCATTCGTATATTTTGTACTTTTAAAAAATTCTTTTAAAAATTCATCTATCCATTTACAGAGCCGATTTTGTACATTTTAAAAAAACTTAATGCTTTGTTTTTAAAAAACTTTATGCTTTGTTTTCTTGAGTTGTGAGAGTTCTTTATATATTCTGAATACAAGTCCCTTTGTCAGATATATAATTTTCAAATATTTTCTCATAGTATGTAGCTTCTTTTCATTCTCTCAAGAATGTCTTTTGCAGAACAGTAATTTGTCATTCTGATGAGGTCCATTTTATCATTTTAAAGAACAGATGGTACCTTTGGCGTCATAACTAAGAAATACTGTCTAATCCAAAGTCAAAATAGGTTTATAGTTTTGTGCCTTAAATTTAGGTCTAGGATACATTTTAGACAAATATATATAGTATAAGACTGAAATGTTTTTAAAAATATGAATAACCAATTATTTAAGCACTATTTGTTGAAAAAATATTATTTTGAAAATCAGTTGTCCATAGATATGTAGGTCTATGTCTAGACTTGGTTACACTAATCTATCTTTATGCTATTACTATACTCTCATTATTGCAGTTTTTTTTTAAAGTCCTGAAATCAGGAAAAGTTATGATTCTAACTTTGTCCTTTACCAAGGTTAGACTATTCTAGGTCCTTAGGATTTATTTATATCAGCTTAATTTCTACAAAAAAGTATATTGGAATATGATGAACATTGCGCTGAATCTGTAGATCAACTTTATCAAAATTGATATCAAAATACTGAAATACTGTAATATATTACATGTAATACTGAATACATGAACATTATTAACACTTCATTTACTTAGTGCTCTAATTTCTGTTGGCAATATTTTATACTTTTCAGGGTACAGGTTCTTTGCATACTTTTACCAGAGTTATTCCTGTTTCTTTTATATTTTTGTTACCACTATAAATAATGTATTTTTAATATTATTTTCCAATTGTTGCCAGTATACAAAAATAGTTGCTTTATATATATATACACACACCCCCCATATATATATATATATATATATATATATATAATGACTCTTGTTTCCCAGGCTGGAGTGCAATGGTGTGATCTTGGCTCACTGCAACTTCTGCCTCCTGGGTTCAAGTGATTCTCCTGCCTCAGCCTCCCCAGTAGCTGGGATTACAGGTAACCACCACATGACTGGCTAATTTATATGTGTGTGTGTGTGTGTGTGTGTGTGTGTATGTATATATATATTTTTTTGAGACAGAGTCTTTCTCTGTTGCCCAAGCTGGAAAGCAATGGCACAATCTCAGCTCACTGCAGCCTCCGCCTCCCAGGTTAAAGTGATTCTCCTGCCTCAGCCTCCCAAGTAGCTGGGATTATAGGAGTGTGCCACCATACCCAGCTAATTTCTGTATTTTTATTAGAGACGGGGTTTCACCATGTTGTCCAGGTTGGTCTTGAACTCCTGACCTCAGATGATCCACCCACCTTGGCCTCCCAAAATGCTGGCATTACAGGCATGAGCCACTGCACCCAGCCTGCAATTGTTTGCTATATTAATCTCGTGTCCTACAATCTTGCTAAGCTCACTTACTCTAGTCATTTTTAGGTAGAATTTGTTGAATTTTCTATAGAGACATTCATGCCATTTCCCTCATAATCTGAATGCCTTTTCCTTCTTTTTATTGCCGTATTGCACTGGCTAGAACCTTCAGTACAAATGCTAAACAAAAGTAGTAGAAATTAGAGTCGTGTTTACAGAAAGGTTTTTAAGTACAAATTTAATTTGTTTATGCTTATTTCTTCTTCAGTGAGCTTTAGTAGTTTCTGTATTTCAAGGCAGCTGCCAATTTTATCCAAGCTTTCAAATTTATTGATATAAAATATCTTCACAGTATTTGTCTTATTTTTCTCTTAATATCTGTAGAATTAGCAGTGATATTACTTGTTTTGCGTCTGACTTTGAAAATGTGTCTTCTTTCCTGATCCTTTTGCCTAAAGGCTTATCAGTTTTACAGTCTTCTCAAAGAACTACCTTTGGGCTCCATTAATTCTCTTGAATTGTTTTTCTGGGGATACAAATTTTTAAATTATGAAATACTTCAAACATATTCTGTATGCAGAGGCCATTATAATGCATACCTACTTAGATATAGAAGAGTTAATATTATTATTTCAGATCTAACTTAACTCTTTCTCCCTATTTATTAAAAATAAAAATCTTATTTACTCCCCTCTTTTCTCAGAGGTAACCTCTGGCTACCATGCTGAAATTGATGTTTACTTTTCTTACTTATGTTTCTAAAATGTAATATCTATCTATATGTTTGTATTCATAAAAAATATATGCTATTGCTTTTTAAAAAATACATAAATGGTACATAATATATGTATCCTGCCATTTTCACCTCATCTCTTATCAATAGACATTTAATTCAGTTTCTAGTTTTTCAATTTCTGATTACATAAACGCATGCATAGTGTCTCTGTAAGATGTGTACCTAAAAGGGTAATTTCTGAGTAGTGAATTGTAAGCATCAAGTTTACTAGAAATTACTTAATGTTCTTCAAAGCAGTTGTAGCCATCTATACTCCTATCATACCATCAAGTATGAAAGGTTCCCTTTCTACAGTTGCCTAAAAACTCTTGGTATTAACAGACTTTTAAACTTTTGATAACCTACAACTGTAAAATTGTATTGTTTTATTTTGATCCCACTGATTACAAGTGAAATAAAGCAAATTATCATGTTTAGTGGTCATTTTATGTTTCCTTTTTTGTGAACTGTCTATTCATGTTGTTCATACAATTTTTTTCTACTGGGTTATCTTTTTCTTGTGGGTTTGGATAAGTTGCTTATTATTTTAGATGCTAGTCCTTTTATCATTTATATGAAAATATCTCCTTCCAATCAATGACTTATCTTGTAACTTATTTTTTTTTGTTTGTTTATAGTTTTTCCCCCTTTACTTAAATTTATTAATGCTTTCTAGGTTATTCCTGTTTATGGCCATACCACCCTGAACGTGCCCGATCTCATCTAGGTTATTCCTGGCCCTTTACTATTTCATATACATTTTAGAGTCACCCTGTGAGGTTCAGTAAAAATCTCACTGGGATTCTGATGAAAAAAATAGACTCACTTTATTAATTAACATGGGAAAAATTACCATCTTCATGATTAAGTATTGTTTTACAAGCCTATTTGGGTTTTCTGTTTATTCTTGGTTTAATATTGGCAATTTATATTTTAAGCAAAATTATCAATTTATGTTTGTTTAGAAAGTTATTGCAAAAAGCTTTTCAGTATTCTCTCTGATTATTTAAGTATGTATTCTGCCTGTAGTTACGTCTTCATTTTAGTTCTTGCTACTTTTTATTTGTGCCTATTCTATTTCATCATCTTTCTTGGCACAGGTCTATATAATTAGTCTTAAAAGAAAGAAAAGCCAGCTTTTGCTTTCCTTGATCTTGTCATTATTTCTTTGTTTTCTGTTTCATTAAATATTTACACTACTCATTATAATTTTCTTCTAATATAAAAAGTCAGAAAAATGAACAGAGTAATTGTTAAGTTGAACTTCTATAATTTTCCTTCATTTCTACCATATTGTATACATTTAATTTCTTAGGAAATATTTTTGCTGCATGACATAAGTTTTAACATACACTGACTCAGTTGTCTCTCAATTTAAAATATTTTAGTTTTAAATATAAATTATTTATAATTCATTTTAAGAGCCCTGACTTACTGACTTTTAAATTTCCAAACACGTGAACTTCTGCTTTTTTAATACTTTCATAACTGATTATATTATAGACAGAGGATGTGATATGCATGACAAGTCTTTAGCAACTCTATCTGTGGCCTAATAGCTACTCAATTTTTGGAAATGTGTACATATACTTGAAAAAATGATGTATTCACTAATTACACATGTCCATTAGATTAATCTTACACATTTAATTTGAATCTTTTCAATATTCTCAAAATAATATTTAACTAAAGGGTCCTAAAAGTCGCATCATAAATTCCAATAGTCAAATCAAATAACTTTAAAGACTATCAACAATATTATCTGAAAGGCAAATCATGTGTTTGCGTACACATACACACAGGCACACATAAACATTCTTTGTTGTCTATAAATGCTTTATCTTGCTCCCTGAAATAAAGAGCCAACTGTTGGTTACAAAATTCTCAAGTATTTGGGAAGAATCTCCTATCTTTTGGCTGTAAAATCAAGTGAACGTTAAAAACTTTACAAAAAGAAATGTAGGCTGGGAGCAATGGCTTACACCTATAATCTCAGTGCTTTGGGAGGCTGAGGTGGGAGGACTGCTTGAGGCCAGAAGTCTGAGGCCAGCCTGAGCAATACAGTGAGACCCCATCTCTACCAGAAACTATAAAAAATTCACTGGGTGTGGTGGCACACACCTGTAGTCCCAGCAACTTGGGAGGCTGAGGTGGGAGGATCATTTGAGCCCAGGAAGTCAAGGCTACCATGAACCATATGATCATAACACTGCACTCCATCCTGGAAGGCAGAGCGAAACACTGTCTCTCAAAAAATAATAATAATAATTGAGTAGTCCTGCAGCTGAACTATTACATACAGAGTATTAGTTCTGTTGCCAGAGCCACGTGCTGTAGCCCACTCAGAGCACTCTCTCTGCCTTTTATGGATCCCTAGTGTGTTGGGATCAAATGAAGATAACTTGTTTATGATACAGTCATGCTTTTTGTGATCAAATATAATTCAAACATCTACATTTGTAAGCAAAGCCCAATAATCATTTTGATCATTTAAATTCTCCTTCTGAAATCTTTTCAGATCTATCCTTCTTGAGATCTCTAACCTAAGTATGATAAATTACTTCTGTAGATATTTTCTATTTTGTTTCTAAGAGGGTTCATAATAATATTCATCAATTTGTTAGCTTGTATTTTATTTTTCTTGGATATTCTAACAATATTTTTCCTAACTGATCGGTACATATTGTTGGATGACTAACAATTTTTTTTAGCCTCAATGTTACACTTAATTGTGTTTTGATCAGTATATGTTCATCCAGCATATACTTCCTAATTAATAGTTCTATTAATTACTCAACAGTTTAGTTCATTTATTCTGTCTATTTTAAAAGTACAAAGCAGTTAACCGTATTCTAAAATTTCAATCAACATATCCTGAGTATTCTAGCAATATGCATCTAGAAAGTGAAACCTCCCTTATTGTCTGGCTTTCTAATGACCATACTTCAGAATCATTTAACATCTACAGATAAGTCTCAAGATAATATTACTTAAGTACATGTTAGACTTGTTAATTCACTTATTCTAAGCTCACTAACAAATTTTGGGTCTTCTAATTTGTTTCATACAAACCCAGGACTTGATATGGTCTGAATCTGATCAAGTATGATGGATGACTTCTGTGTCTTCAATTATTCTAAGCAATTAAAAAAAAAAAAAAAAAAAAACCTGACAGCACTTTGAAGACTGTACAATATTCAGTATGCAGTAAAATGAAGAGACATGGAAATATACACCTAAATAATTCCGATTCAAACACTTCAATGTGATTCTGAAGAAAGGAAACGATGAGATAGAACGCTTTTATGACAAATAATTTTGTTATTACAAATTAAACTCTATATGAAAAGGGCGTTAACTAATCTGGGCTCTAAGAATCCTGAATCACTAATGAGGGTGCTAATAGGGCAATTATTTGACTTACAAATATTTAATAATGAAAACTGGCATACATGAAGTTCCACTGAGCTAGTGAAGAGGGACTGGATTCTCTAAATTGCAAATTTCTGATGCAGTATTTTCAGTGAAAAATTATTCAGTATAGTACTTTCTTCATTACTGTGAAGCTCAACCAAGTTACCAAGCCATGTAATTAAAGCCATATGTTCACCTTTCTGAATTCTAATCTTTCTCCTCTAATCTAACTAGATCATATATACGTCCTCCAATTATTTTTTTACTGTTTTGCCACTAATGTGACAGAAAACAATGAAAAAGCAAAAAAGAAAAATGTAATATAGAAACTTTAAGCTTGTGACTAATTTTAAGACCAGTATTTACTATAATATTTATGAATCTAAAACTGAAATACATGGAATAGACTTAATCTGAGATTAGTGAGACAGATTGCTTGTATAAAAAGTTTTCATTTTCCTTTATTTTACCCTTAAATAAGTACGTAATGAAAAGCAAATTCTGAATATAATCTACAGAGATACAAAACTGATAATTTGGAGAAAATAATGTGGCCTGCATCATTGTGACAGCTTCCCTGTATCTTCTCTAATCTAATTATGGCCTACAGTCCATTCTCACCAATGCAGCCAAAATAATCTTGTTAAAATCAAAGTCAGATTAGACCACTCCTTTGCTGAAAATATTTTAATGGTTCCCTACTTCATTCAGAATAAGAAATGCAATCCTTAAATTACCTGCACAGAGTCTTTCATAATAAACCCCCATCTTCAAACCCAGATCCAAACATTTCCAATCTCATCTCCTCCTTTCTCCCCCATACCTTCTCTACTCTGCCAGTCACTATGGTCTCCTTGGGTGTTTCTTGAATACCTCAGACATCCTCTTGCCTCAGGGCCTTTGGGAGTGTCGCCTTAAATGCTCTTCTTTCTCCTGACTCATGCCCTTACCTTCTACAAATCCTTGCTCATATGTTGGCCCTCTTCGTAGTGAGGCTGTGGCTGACCACCTTTTTAATGATTTCAACTCCCATCCCACTTCTGGCACTTTATCCCCTTGTTCCTGCTCATTTTTCAGAAGGCATTTATTAGTCTCTGACACGTTCATTATTTTACTTGCATATTTCTTTCTTACCCATGTCTTCAGATAAAATGTGAGCTACACAAGGGCAGAGGTTTTTGTATCTTTTCTTTAATACTGCATTACCAGCAACCAGATCTTACCACATAACAGGCATTAATTAAATAGCCAATACATTAGTGAAAAAAAAAAAACAAACCGATAAACTAAAAGCAGCCACAGTGATCAACTAGCATTTAGGAACATTTTAGTTGTTCTTAATGTAAAGATCTAAATTCACTAGTTTTTAAATCTCATACTTTTTAAAAACCGTTAATTTATAAATGAGATTCTAGCCTAAGATCACTCCTAAACACACTTTATATAAGCAGTATGACTTGATTATCTGAATATAAATTTTCTTATTTAGTGATCTCCAAATCAGTCATTAATTTACTAATAAATTCAGTTGACTATGCAGCATTGTCACTGAAATGTAAAAATCCAAGGATATCATCTTAGTTTATAGAAGGAAAACGTGTGAGACAGCTAAACTAATGGGAAATAAAAAGCAAAGAGTCTTGCCGGGCGCGGTGGCTCACGCCTGTAATCCCAGCAC
Source organism: Cebus imitator (assembly GCF_001604975.1). NCBI lineage: Eukaryota > Metazoa > Chordata > Mammalia > Primates > Cebidae > Cebus > Cebus imitator. Next base: position 821,750 of record NW_016107921.1, on the reverse strand, counting down.
TTTGGGAGGCCGAGGCGGGTGGATCACGAGGTCAAGAAATCGAGACCATCCTGGTCAACACGGTGAAACCCCGTCTCTA